>NC_056482.1:25028068-25097368 GCF_008729295.1 Plectropomus leopardus
ATTGTGTGTGTGTGTGTGTGTGTGTGTGTGTGTGTGTGTGTGTGTGTGTGTGTGTGTGTGTGTGTGTGTGTGTGTGTGTGTGTGTGTCAGGCTGTGAGCCAGAGTTGTTTGAGAACACACTGCAGCTGCGGGAACGCCGACTGGACCTGGAGGAGCTGCTGGTGGAGGAGAAGAAGAGTGCCGAAACTCTGAAGAAGGAGAGCGACACCCTCGTCAAGAAGGTCATAATCTGCTTTTACATCTTTCTGTCATAATCCGTCGTTACCATGCATTATTTTTGTTACATCCTGATGAATTTGTGTGTGGCGCTTCTGCTTTGCGCTGCAGGAGAAGTCGGTGCAGAGCAGTCGGAGGGCAGCAGAGGACATCTTGGAGTTGGTCAACAGGGAGAAGCAGCAGAAAATAAATGAGCTTAATGTGGTGGTTCCTCTCAGACTGCACCAGGTAAAAACTACGAAGGTTCAGCAACTGAGTGAAGACTAAAGAAATGTTGTAGTCAGCAGATTTGCTTGCATATTTTTGAGAACCTCAGAAGACAGAAGCCAGGGAGAATACTGCCATTATTTTTTTAATGAAAAATGAAAGTCCACCTTACAATTTTAAGGCTGCAACTCACAATTATTGATCAATTTTCTCAATTAAAAGATGATATATTATGGTCCAAAACATTAAAAAATAATATTTTAAAAAGGCCATTACATTTTTCAAAAGCGCAGATACCTTGTTTTGTCTCATAAATAGTCAAAAACCCAGAGATTTTTAGTTTAATACGATAAAGGACCGAAAATTCAGTAAATACTTGAATCTGAGAGGCTGGAACCAGTGAATTTGCAGCATTTTTCTTGAAAATTTCTGTTGATTGTTACAATTTCATTGCAATTTTATTTTTGTGTTTTGTTTGTTTTCTCTTTAATTTAATAATGAAAGTTAATTTCACATTCAATTTCATGGTCATTGAGGCAGCATTATCCATGGGAGTAGATGACAATAAATTTATAAATTAATTATTTATTTTTTTCATTCATGCTGGACATTTAACAAAACCAAATAAAATTAATTTTTATGTATGTATGTATTTGTATTTTATTTTAATATTGGCAGACCTACACTCTCAAACCAATAATCTGTCTGTGTCTCCTTTTGTCATTAACAGATTGAGTTTGTCACTAACGGCTCGGTGCCGTCTGACCTGAGCGCGGCGTTGCTGCTGGACAGGACAGAGCTGAACAGGCTGCAGGAGCGAATCAAGCAGCTGCAGGCGGAGAAGAGCCAGCAGAGAGATCTGTACTGTCAGGCTCGCCAGCAGCACGCAAGGCTCCTCCGCGACCGCAAGGACATGGACGCCAACATCCAGGGTAAGACCCACACAGGTTAACACCCGGGCTCCCATCGAGTGTAACCTGTTCTTAGAAACTGATCTGTGTGTTGATGTGTGTCTGTATGTGTGTTGGTGCAGTGCTGGAGAAGCAGTGCGACCAGCTGATGATGAAGAAGTTTGGGCGGCTGGTGGATCTGGAGGCTCTGCAGACGCTGTTGGGGAACAGGAGGGTGGAGGAGTTGAAGCAGGAAAAGCTCCTCCGAGAAGCTGCACACGCCAAAGAAATCAAACAGTGGGATGTACGCTGACCTGTGTGTGTGTGTGTGTGTGTGTGTGTGTGTGTGTGTGTGTGTGTTAGCTTTGGCAAAAGTGAGATATCTGCACCTTTGCCTTCTTGTGATGTGATTTTCTTCGTATTTAAAAAAAACTTAGATTGGAGTAAGTTTATTGATCTTTTTGATATTTTCTTTGTCTTAGAATTTTTTTTAAAAAAAAGGGAAATTATCAGGCACAAGGCAACTTCAACTTCAAATTCAACTGTACAATTTTTTTGGAACTGACAAAATAAAACAATACAGACAAATAAACAAATAAACAAGACCATGTAAACTAAGCAAAAAATGAGTAAAAAAGAAGATAAATTTATAATAGTAATAACTTTTAAAAAAGAATCAAGAATCCAAGTGAAGCAAGTCAGCAGGGGTAGTTGCGGTGGTGCAGGGCGATATGACCAAACAACTGCATTACGATACTGGTTTTTGACATTACGACACGGTTTGTGTGTGTGTGTGTGTGTGTGTGTGTGTGTGTGTGTGTGTGTGTGTTTGTGTTTGTGTGTGTGTGTGTGTGAGATATTCAGGCGAAGGTAGAAGAAGCGCGTGACGCTCTGATGGAGGTGACCAGGCGTAAAACAGAGCATCAGCTGCGCATGACGAGCCTCTTGGACCAGAAGAGGGAGCTGGAGCATAAACTCAACACACGGCAGAAGAGAGTGGTAATGTCTGTGCACTCAATTCATTTTCATGTAATATTGATCAAAGAAGGGATCCACAAATATCTAATAGGATAAATGATGAAGTGATGATCGTATTATTAAACTTCCTTTCACTCCACAAAAACATCCACTTGGATGAAACCATAAACTGTATATAAAGATGGACAACACACCCTCACTTAAAAGCAGTTGACCGATATCGTTTTTCCAGGGCCGATACAGATACAGATTATTAGTCCTTAATGAGACCGATAACTGATATTTGGAAGCAATATGCATTAACAGTACTTTTTTTTTTTTTGTCAATATAAGGAATTTTAAGCCAAGTAAAAGTTTAAATAAAAATAACTCCCTGAGGTTTTACAAAGTAAAAGTTCCTCCCATGCTGACATTATCTTTGCACTTTTTAAATCAATTAATTACATCAGCAATCATTAAAATAAAATGCTGATACAGATAATTGCAAGAATACCAATTATTGGCCCCAATAATCGGCCATGCCTGTAATCTGTCGACCCTTACCTCTGCTAGGTGAAGCTAAAATATCCCTAAATATAACCTAAAATATTCATTTGTGTGTGTCAAGGACGGATCATTCCAGGATTACAGGAGACGTGTGGACCAGGAGGACATTCGGAGGCTCCAGGCGCTGGTGAAGACACAATCGCAGCAGGCTGAGGCACTCAGGAGAGAGATCGCCCTCCTGTCCCGTAAAGGAGGTCATGTTCTGCCCCCCTGCCAGGCACCGCTGCCTCCAATCGCCCCCTTGCCCACCCCCACAGGCTGCACCAGCAAACCAAGACCAGGGCGTTCGTATAAACAGCTTAAAGCACAAAACTCACCCAGCAGACTGGAAGCTCAATAACCAAAGACCAAAAATGTCCTCACAGTTACTGTAAAGTTAGAGAATTAGGCTCAATAATAGCACTTAGTCAGAAATTATTGTTATTTTTAAGATTAAAATGACTTAATTTTGTTGAGTACTGTGTTCTTAATGTGCTGTGCTCACAGCTAAATACTTGTAATGGTAAACCTCAGGGTTCTGTCTGAGGTCTGCTGGGGTTTTTTTTTGTTGTTTTTAATCTGTATTATTAGTATAGGCCAAAATGTAGATAATGCTAACCTTTACTTTTATGCAGATGATGCAGTGGTATATTGTGCTAGTTCTCCCGTCACAGAGGCTGTGACCAAACTGCAGACTATCTTTAATTTCATCCAGTTTTCACAACTAAAGCTGGTTTTGAATGTTGATAAAACTGAGGTAATGCATTTCTCAAATGCTAGGAAGAAGTCTGTGAAGACCTTGGATATTTTTACTTTTCAGGGAGAGTTAGAAGTTGTTTCTTGTTACAGATGTCTCTGTATTTGGCTTGATGATTCTATGATGCATGTTGCTTGCATATTTTAAACACTGCATATCATAGTGCAGTGAGATTTGTTACAAATTGTAAAGTTCTTGCTCATCACTGAGTGCTTTATTGCAGGGGTGGTTGGAAAAAAGTTTAGTCATTGGTATTTGTTTATTGTAATTGTTGTGAACTATTTGCATGCCATTTATGTGAGCAGCAAGCAGGAAGTTGTTGCTTAAAACCTACTCGGCCAGAAAAGGTTGTGTTCAAATTTGCATATTAACGTGGCCTACTGCGTACTAGATTCTCAATCAGTATGTACTCTAAACTGCCTCCTAAATTAATGAGTAAGCATGCCAACATTGTTCACGCTTAAGCAGCAGAGTGTTGCAGGATTGAGTCCTAAAACTCAGAGATAAGTTAGCATTTCAGCATTCTCTGTTTCTTTTGTCTCAAAGTCATCAGGATTTTGGTTAGATGATTTTGTTCCACGATGTAAAATACCTCAGTAAATACCCCACTTGTAAAGTTTGACAATTGCCAACAAGTGTCATCATGCAGATTACGGCGTTAAAGCCTCATGGCGACTGTGGTGTAGTTTGTTTACATGTTAACAATAGCTTATTATTTCTGGCAATTGTACTTGCACTTCAAAAATCACAATATTGGTTATAATTTGTCGAGATTCTCTTGCTGAACAAAACATTTAATTATCATACATTTTGTTTGCCACAGAGCTAATTACTTGGAGTAGCCCTGAAGCCAACATGCAAATCCCATTGGCATTTTGTGAAGGAAACCAGGGGAATGTTAACTTCTGCGATGGCCTGCATATAAATGTCATCCCTGCACACAAACACACAGGGTGTGTATAGGGTCAGTTTAGAGCACTTAATATTTGGATTGTCTTGCCCAGTATGTATCACCTCACTCATGTGGTAAACGAAACTGCAACTTAAGTTCATGCTCCTCTTACAATTGTTTTCAAAACTCAAGATGTTTTTCCAATAACAAAAGTATAAGTAAATAACAAAGATAAATGCCATTAGCCTCTCCCCTCTCTGGAATGAAGCCTATTAACCCCACCCTCTTGGTTAACAAGCTCTGTGATATTCATCATCATTCAGTGGGGAAACAGCACAGCGAGGAATAAAGATGGATGAAGAAAATCTCTGCTGTTCGATCTGTTTGGATCTACTGAAGGATCCGGTGACTATTCCCTGTGGACACAACTACTGTATGAACTGTATTGAACTTCGCTGGGATGAAGAGAGTCTGAGGCAATCAGCTGTCCTCAGTGCAGACAGACCTTTGTACCAAGGCCTGCTCTGGTGAAAAACACCATGTTGGCAAATTTAGTGGAGGAACTGAAGAAGACAAAACACCAAACTGCTCCAGCTGATCACCGCTATGCTGGACCTGGAGATGTGGGCTGTGATGTCTGCACTGGAAGAAAGCGGAAAGCTCTCAAGTCCTGTCTGCAGTGTCTGGTCTCGTACTGTGAGCAGCACCTCCAGCCTCACTATGAATCTCCTGCCTTTAAAAAACACAAACTGGTTGAAGCTTCACCAAAGCTTCAAGAGAACATCTGCACTCGTCACAATGAGGTAATGAAGATTTTCTGCCGCACTGATCAGCGGTGTATCTGTTATCTCTGCTCCATGGATGAACATAAAGGCCACAACATGGTCTCAGCTGCAGCAGAAATGGCTGAGAAGCAGAAAGAGCTCGGGGCGAGTCGACAAAAGATCCTGCAGAGAATCCAGAGCAGAGAGAAAGATGTGAGGGTGCTTCAGCGGGAAGAGAAGGTGATAAGTCACTCTGCTGATAAAGCTGTGGAGGACAGTAAGAAGATGTCTGCAGAGTTAATCCGTCTCATTAAGAAAAGAAGCTCTGATGTGAAGCAGCAGATCAGATCCCGACAAGAAGCTGAAGTCAGTCGGGTCAAAACGCTTCAGGTGAAGCTGAAGCAGGAGTTAGACGGGCTGAGGAGGAACAATGCTGAGCTGGAAAAACTCTTACACACAGAGGACCACACCCTGTTTCTACAGAACTACGTCTCACTGTCAAATCTGGCTGACTCTGAAGACTCATCCAGCATCAATAACCGTCCTGTACAATATTTTGAGGATGTGACTGTGGCTGTGTCAAAGGGCAGAGAAAAACTACAGGACACTCTTGGGATTATATGGAACTCAATCTCACAGAAAGTGATTAATGTAGATGTTTTACTGCCACAAAATCCCCAGACAAGAGCTGATTTTTCACTATATGCACTTGACAAGGATTATTTCAGACTTGATCAAAACACAGCTAGCATGCAAATATTATTATCGGAAGAGAACTGCAAAGCAACATGTATGAAAGATGAGCAGTCGTATCCTAATCACCCAGAGAGATTCATGGGCAAGTCTCAGGTTCTGTGTAGACAACCTCTGATGCTTGGACATCATTACTGGGAAGTTGAGTGGAGTGGTTTAGGAGTTTCTATAGCAGTTGCATACAGGGACATTGCCAGAACAGGACCCAAAAGTAAATTTGGAGATAATGACAAGTCCTGGGCATTAGAGTGTGTGAAAAAAAATGATGTGATCATTTATGATTTTAAACATAACAGCCACAAAAAGTCCATCATAAAAAACCTCCGTCCTCAAAAATAGGAGTGTACCTGAGTCACAGGGCAGGTATGCTGTGTTTCTACAGCGTGTCTGGCACTACGATGACTTTCCTCCACAGAGTCCAGACCACATTCACTCAGCCTCTCCATGCTGGACTCGGTGTTTATTATTATGGAGCTGCAGCTGAATTTTGTGACGTCAAGTAGACAAGAGTTAGTGGATTTTTTTTCCCCAGAAAGTAGTTGTTCAGATCAACAAACACAGAACTTTTGCATATTAGATAAAGGTTGAATCACTGT
This sequence comes from Plectropomus leopardus, assembly GCF_008729295.1. Classification (NCBI taxonomy): domain Eukaryota; kingdom Metazoa; phylum Chordata; class Actinopteri; order Perciformes; family Serranidae; genus Plectropomus; species Plectropomus leopardus. Next base: position 25,034,647 of record NC_056482.1, read on the forward strand.
TATGAAAGCTCAAAATGGATATTTTTCCTTATGAAAAAGTAACCTCTTGTGTGGTGTGTATAGTTCTGCTGTTAGTTCTATATTTGCATTTTTGCTGTAATATTTTCTGCTTTCTGTTTTGTTGATTTTTAACTGATCGTCACTTAAAGTTTTTTTTAACTGCAGCTGACTTATCGATTACATCTTTATTCTGACGTTGTCAGAGTATTCAGAAAAGTGGATTTAATTAATCATCATTAGGGAAATGATTTTACTCCACAGTGCTGTCATACTTAAACATACTGCTGCGATGTATAAAGCCGATACATATGTGAAAGGATACTAGAAATTGGGTCCTTTATTGATTGGAAATACAAACAAAGTCAGTTAGAAATAATTACTGGCTTGTTTTATGCTTTCGAGTAAAGTCCCAGCAGAGTTATGGTGGATCATTTTTTCTCATTCTTTTTTAATTTTGTTTATATTTTTTTCTCATTCAATTAAGTTTTTAGTCAATCTTGAGAGTGGGTTTGTATTTCAGTTTTTATTGTTTAAAGTCGTTCAGTTTTAGTTAAGTTTTCATTAGTTTTAGTATTGGGTTTTTTTTTATAGTATATTATATTGGTAAATTATTATATGATTTAAGAAGTTTTTAGTATTTAGTAGTATTTATTACAATACAAACAATACAATATAAAACACCATTTTAATTAGTTAGCTCTTAAGTCTAATTTTTATATTTGCTAAATATGACCAAAATGATTTTTCACACCTAGTTTAGTTTGAATGAACTATAATAAACCTCGGTCCAAGGCGACATGTTCCAATAGGTTATTCAGTAGAAAGAAAAATACAAAGCTTATTATACAGTCATGGACTCACTGTAACATTGTGTTATAGAGACTGTGAGGAAGGCCATACTTTCAAATGATACTCATTATAAGAAATATTGTAAAAATTCACCTTTTGTGTGGTGTATGTTATATGTAATTTTCTGTATTATTGCTGGAATATGTTCTGTGCTTCCTGATTCTGCACTACAGTACAGTCTTCACTTTGAATTTGCCTGTTTCCAATTTTGCAATACAAATGAAGCTTGTTTGCCTTCCCACAACAGAACCTGTAAAACCAGTTTAGGTGACTCACTGAGCTTAAAAGGATTGTTGATGAGTAATGGGCAAATAAATGCGCACGTCCTCCTACTCCTTTTTTCGAGCTTGTAATTCATTTTTGTTCATGAGAATTTAGTCAAATAATTTATTTTGTAGTTTTATTGTACATATTTATTGTTTTTTTTGTGCTCCTTGAAACAGATATCACAAACACAACAGATCAACAAAAAAAGGTGCAAAAACTCAACAATGAGATAAATTAGGTAAATTCAACACGTTTGTGAGCAGTGTGTTGAACACAGGTGGAGACGGTGACTGTCACCAAGTGTAAAGTAAGTCGATGGAGACACCTGGTGGTCAATCACTGACATGACATGCTGTTTAAATACAGACCGCTTTGACCACACGAGCTGATGGCTGCATGTCTTATATGCTGTAACATTCTCTGAAATATCTTGTATATTTTCTCTTAATTTTCTGGTCCAGATGCATCAAACTTTTTTAACCCCTGACAACACCCCTGAAACACTGTATAAAGGCAGGTTTTGTGCAGGATGCAAAGAGTCTGGCCAAGACTGGAGACATGACACCGAAAAAAACAACTGTAAGAAGAAGTTTTAATGTCGGCCCACCGTTAAATAAATTTAAATTAACTGGGATTTCAACATGACTTGTAAACATGGGAATGCAAAACATAAATGAATAAATAAAATGAACATCTTATGTACATGCTCTGAAACTTCATCCAGGAACTAATATTACTTTCTTTCTCTTTGTGTTGAATTACTTGTATTTTGTGGCAGTTTTTGTTTTATTGGTTTGACAGTCTGTTTGATTGTTGTTGTTTTCTGGTTTATAACTTTTTTCTTAAGGCTGAGATGAGATGAGGATTATATTTTTTTTCTATGAAAAAAACATTTTCTGTCACTGTTGTAGCTCCATACAATCCCCAGCCCAGCATGGAAGGTAAGAACATTTTAAGTTTATTTTAAACTATTTGGCGTTCTGATGTATTTCTTATTTTTTAATGCCTTTTATTGTTTTTTTGTGTTAGTTTTTTCCTTGCAAAACAGTGAAAAGTAAGCTGAAATTTATATTTTTTTAAAAAACATATACATATATTAAAATCTTGAAGCAGACTCATTGAAAAAAACACATCAAAATGCAAAACAATAAAGATAAAAAATGAAATACTTTTTAATAACTGTTTTATTTTTTCAGTGCCAGTATCTCTCTTTTTAATGCCAAAACTTTGTCACTGCTGTGGCTTCGTACAACATCCAGTCCTGCATGGAAGGTAAGAAAACTGCAAAGAAGCTAACATTGAAAACATCAGGTCCATTCGCTCTGTCCAACAACAAAAGAACTGAAAGTGTCCTTCTCCACACTGTCCTCCTCTCTGTCCTCCTCTCTGTCCTCCTCTCTGTCCCTCACAGCGCAGCCAGCTCCTGCAGCAGCCGCTCCTTCTCCCGCTGCAGCTCCACGATGCTCTGCTTGTTCTGCTCCAGCCGGTCCTCCAGCCACTGCAGCAGCGGCCCGCTCACCGCCGACATCTGGCTGCACAGGTTCTTGGTGAACACCGAGCCGTTGTGGATCTTGGTGACAGGGTCCAGGTGCGCCAGGCTGTGGATCTTACGGTAGGTGTCCTGCTCCTCCTGCACAGGATCCGTGGCAGCTCCACGGCCGACTCCAGGCACACCTATAGAAATATATTCGTATCTCATTATTTTTATTTGTATATTCAGTATTATATGTGTGAAAAGATCAAACATCTGTTTGTTAAGGTGAAATCTGTAAATATAAAAACACTTTACAGATATTAAAAAAAGATGTGTGAAATCAAATATATTTTGCAAATATAAAACTGATCCCCAAATACACAAATAAAATCTGTGAATACAATCAAATAATTTATAAATAACTAAAAGCATTTGTGAATATATTTCTAACATTCACAGCTTTCAGACAATAATCATATGAATTTCATGCATTTTTAAAGAAATTTTCCGTGTGGAGGAAAATTATTTTGAAACCTGCTTCTTAAATATGTGTCACTGTATTTGTGATAATTCAGAGGTAGAGTGATGAAGGATTTAATTACTTTAAAACAGTAAAGTTATTTTTTATAGTGTAGATTACTGTATTTCCCGAGCACAAAAGAAGAATTAACAACAAGAAAAAACAGCAGTATAAAAACATGTCTACTGTCGACCTCATTGTATTTTTTCCCCCACTTTTTTTTTTGTCACTTGCACAATGTTGCCTAAATGACTATTTAGGACACTATGTATATAAATATATATATATAGATATATAGATATAGATAGATATATGGACTCAATGTTCAAACAGGTATTTGGGTACCATGTAGTGTTTTAATTTTGTGTATTTTATCTGAGTTTGATTTTGTTTTATTTTTTTTCCTCTTTGATTTATTTCTTTATTTATTTTGGGAAGCACATTGTGACTTACGTCTGTGTGAGGTGCTTTATAAATAAACTTTGCTGGGGGGGGCACCCTGCTCCAAATGTGCTCGCGCCGCCCCTGGATATTATACACACCTTCCCGATGGCCTCGCGGGGCACGACGTGGATCGGAATCTCCACGCGCTCGTACTCGGAGCCTTTCTGCGCCTGCGCGGACTGGAAACAGGTGTATAGCACGCGACCCGTCTTGGTGTTTTTGTCCTCGATGAAGCAGGAGAAGATGAGGCCCACGAAGCACTGGTCCAGCATCTGGTACATGGCCTGGGTCCGCACGTCCACGTGAGAGGGCCACACGGTGATGTGCGGGTGAGAGTGGTACCAGCCCACCACGCGCATCGGCCGGCCGGTCGTGTCCGCCAGCCGCTCCGCCTCCGTGGAGGCCGCGGACAGCTGCTCCGGGGAGATCTCCACCCGGTCCTTCCTCTTGTCCGAGCGGCGGAGGATGATGACGGAGTGGATGTGGACGATCCTGGAGGTCTCCACCTCCCCGATGCACAAACCCATCACCTCCTCCTTCTCCGTGCTCAGCGCGTGGTTCATACACACGAGGAAGGCGTCGGACTCCAGGTGAACCGCGCTCACCGCCATTAGCTCCCAAAAATTAAGTTTTATCCGCCGAAAACATAAACAGAGCCGGAGAGGCGCTTCACTTCCTTGTTTTGAGACGCTGCACAAAAACACTCCGTGTCGGTGCAGCAGCCAGGCACTTCCGGCAACGAAAGGTTCCGCTTATTTTTTCCTTGGTTTAATATTAATAATAATATTAACACTATTATCATATAAATAACATTAACACAATCATTATTATATTAATAGTAATATTAATATTAACAACGTTGTTATTAGTAATAATGCCATTAATAATGATAATAATAATAATAATAATAGTAATAATACAAAGTGCTTTGACAGACAAGGTAATTTGTGTGTGTGTGTGTGTGTGTGTGTGTGTGAGAGAGAGAGAGAGAGAAAAAATAATGATAACATTAACAATGATAATAATAATTAACTATTAATTAATTAATAGTAATAAGTTTCCAATGATAATAACAATAATAATATGAACAAATTCAAATGTGTAATGTTTAAGCTATGTTGAAAGTAGTGTAACATTCTCACAGCTTTTATAAGTAAAATCTACCTTATTTATTTTTATTTATTTCCCAATTTCATAAGTTTACTCATGGCCAGCTGAAACTGGTTTTGTCCTCCTTTTTTATTTAATGGATTATTATATTGAAGAAAATATTTTAATCATATTGACTGCCAAAATAGAAAATTGTCCCAGCTTTCATATCTGAAGTGTGTTTATCTTAAGTTGTTTAGATTTGAAAATTAAAGGGTCGGTTCAACCAGGCCCAAAGGAAATAAGGGATATGATACGAAAGGTAGTTTTTGCAGAATATGTGAGAAGTGAAAGTAATTGCCATGAAAACATGTCAGTCAGTCAAAGCTGGATGTCACATTCAAAGTGCATGAAAAGAAGCTTTAACCTTAAATTAAATACAAAATAATCACTCTTGTCAACTCTTGTATCCACATTTGCAGTTTTTTCAGTTCTTTTTGTTCATTATCATCTTGTCTCAGATTTAACCCGAGGCCCCGATGTGACAGTCTATGTTTCCTGAATAATTAGACCGCAGAAACATGACATGCTGAATCCACTCTCATGTCTCCATGGCAACAAGTTGTGCTGGTAAAACTTTGATTCTGAACGTGGCGTGACATCAGCACATGCATGATCAAATGTGAGTTCACTCAAGCATCACATACACACACACACAAACACACACACACATACACACATACACACACACACACACACATACATACAGCACAGACCTTCACATATGAGACCTCATGTCAACTGCCAGTCACTGTGAGCTCGCTGTAAACGTGTGTTCAGGAGCGGAGCGAGTGTTTGCTTTGGCACCTCACATGTTTGCTGTAGTGCACTAGAATAGACTCTTTAAGGGCTCTGATTTGCAGAGGCGCTTGGTATCCATGACAACTAAGATGCTGCCAGTAAGATTTGATTGCAAGATTAACTGGAGCCCAATAAGTAGGTATGGTTTAAAAAGAATAATTTTAGATAGTTGTGATAGAAAACAGTGTATTTAGAGTCTACGTCATAGAAATCGCCTACACAACAAAATAAAGTACTTTAAAAATAAGTTGGGTATATTTTCGTATTGTCAGAAAATCCAAAGAAAAGATAAAAATTAACAATGTGTAAGTCTGACTTTCAGTACTTTCTGGTTTCCCTGAATTGAAAAAGTGTCATAAATATTTTATAATTTTTTTGATGTGCATGGTTGTAATCACAGTGGTTTGTTTAATGAAAAAAAAGAAATGCTAAATTCACTCATTCATGTAATGTCTGCTTTGCTAATTAGCATGTTTTACAAAATAAGACCTGTCAAAAGCTTATTTCCTGTAACAGTGTTTGCTAAAATCAAGCAGTGAGCAGAAATTAAGCTGCTGCAGAGCAACTTATTCCATGTGAGGGGGGTCTTTGGAGACTTACCTTTGCACACAAGATTTTATTTTTTAATATTGCATTTAGACCTCCGTTTGATGGATGTTTTTAATATATTTCATGATATTTTTAATATTTTATAAAGGCCTTTGATATTTAGGCCTATCTACTGGATCCATACATCACACATCAGCATATTTCTTTTAATTCACAGCCTTGCATTCATTTGATGAGTCAGTGCTTTGAGTTTAATATTTTATATCTGCGTGAGATCAGATTTGATGTTGAAAAATAAAAATAAAAAAAAAAAACATTTTAAAAAGAACATTTTTATCTGCTGCAGCATGCAATAACACCATCTCTTTATTTTAATTCCATTTTACTCTTATTTTCTTTTATATTCATTCGTGTAAAATCAGTACAAGAATTGTTTGTGTTTCCACCTGTTGAACATTTAGGCCACAGTGAATGAGAAACTAAAATTTAGGCACTAGGACCCCGTGAGCTCTCATATGTTCAGGTTTCACACGATGCTGCCTTCACGTGCTGCAAGAATTAACAGCTTCACATCTGAATTCATCTTTAAAGAGGTTTCGTGAGTTTTTTATTGTTTTGAAAAGTTTACATCTCTTGATCTGAACACACAAAATGTTAGTTAGATAGATGATAGATAGATGATACATTTAAGGATGCAGTGATGGCAAAATTAAGACTGCTTGCATTGGTTGTGATGCTTATTTAAATTTTATGATAGATACAGCATGTGATTATTCCTAAACAAAACATCTCTCTCTCTCTCACTCACACACACACTCATAAAATAACTTAAAATATTCAGTTAAACATCAAATGATGTTCAGGTATGATTGTTTACAGGTTTTTCTGTTTACACTGTGAGCAATAATAAAAGTTTTTTTTCATTTTATTTTATTTATTTTAGTAACAATATGGTATAATGAATGAATGGTTAAAATTCAGATAAAATGTTAAAAATATTATGTCTGTTTGTTTTGTGTTTTCTTGTCTTTTTGTTTGGGAGGTATTTGTATAAGCCTCTGACTTCTGACCTCTTCTTACACATTTTTAAATTTTTATTCATTTGGATCTTTGGCACTTTTTAATTGTGCACAAATAAACTGTACTATACTATCCGAAAATATGAGATAAAAAGTGAAAATGATGTATGGGGAATCTTACCGTATTACCCCACTCTCCAGTCTTAATCTTAATCTTATTTTATTTCACATGAAATCATGAGTCTAATATCATAATGTCACAGCTTTTTTTCTCGCCAATGTATGATTTTAATATTATGGTTTTACAATATTTTTCCTAGTAATGTTAGGATTTAATCTCGTAATATGCCAGCTTTATTCTCGTAAATTTCCAAGTTTTTTTAATCATAATATTGCAATTTCTTTCCTTGAAATTACATTATTCAAGTAATATTATGACTTTCTTCTCAAAATGTAACTTGGCCCTCAGATAGATTTTAAATAGCATGCATAGCCTGTCGCACAGTATCTGTTAATCAGCAAAACTTTGCATTTTCTCCATTTTTTTTTCTTTTCTCACTCATGGCAGGATGTTAACAGAGTTTGTAGAAATGCACCAAGTTGGAGCGACATGGGCAGAACTAGTGTGTTTTCATAAAGATACAATAAACATGCAAATAAACAAAGAAAGAAGCATAACAGAGTGGACAGGCGAGGGCCACCACTTTCAGGAGCGGTGAATACTTATGTCTAACTTAGATGTGATTTTTTTTTTTTTACTTTTTGAAAATGTATTATTATTATCGGTTTTTATTTATTTAATTTTTTTTACAATTAACTTGAACTTTTTTGCAATGTGAGAAGCACCTGGCCCCTCAATTTTTTTTTTCACATGGTTTAATCTGGCGCCCATTCAAAAAACTTTGGACACCTCTGAGGTGAACTGTCCCTTTGATTAAAAAAATGCGATTGTTCCAAATTTAACATTTATGGCAAGAAAATCTGTGCTCGTTAAATAACACTCAGGATAAAATTATGAAACAAAAAGTACTTCATTGGAGGCAAATAATCGCCGGTTTGACCTCTTCGAAATCCGACTTTCCGAGGAGTCCCTGAACGCGTCAGGAGCGTCAAACCTCCACCCCTCGAGGAAGCCGAGCGACATCCATCAGACTGGTCGCACTCGCAGCTTCGCCCGAGCTCTCTGCACGCTGCACCCCAACAAACACTTCACAGAGCCGCCACGTCGAGCTCCGGGCAGCTTCGGTGATCTCCGCGCGGATTTTTCTCTCCATCCGGACTGTGGGAGAGATGCGACGTCTCGGAGGAGGAGGAGGAGACGAACTGGCCAGGCAGCAGCAGCAGCAGCAGCAGCAGACACCTGCGAGGAGGATCTGAGTTTGTTTCTATCACGTCAAAGAAAGGTAAGAAGCAAAGACACGAGAAAGACACGTTTCTCGATCATGCTCCGGGCTCGGGGTGCAGATTTGTTGGTTGTTTTTTGGTGCTTTTTCGTGTTACTTTCCAGCATCGGTGGAGAGCAGGCGGTATGAGTCATAGCCCGGCGCAGGGCTGCTGCTGGAGGAGCAGCTGAGGAGCAAAGTGTCTGCAGCCTCCAAAGCCACAGTCATTTCTGAGCATGCAAAGCGCTGCACCTCAGATCCGTTTAGGCAAATTACTCTTTGTGTGTGTGTGTGTCTGTGTGTGTGTGTGTGTGTGTGTGTGTGTGTGTGTGTACGTGATCTGACGTGTTTGCAGTTTGAGCGCGTGGGTGTGCGTGTGTGCATGCACCTGGCAAGACTTGTTGGAGTGTATGCCAATGAAATTTGGATAAATTGTTACAAAAAATGAGGTGTGACATCTCATAAGTGAAATTTGTCAGGTCAAGTTTGTGGACATCCTTGTTTAAATTTGGTTTGGGGAGATTTTTTTTTGTTGTTGTTGGTTTGGTTTAGGGATTGACAGATTATCGGCCTGGACAATATTTAGGGCCGATATCTGGCAGTTTGTCGGTTATCTGTATCAGTGTTTTATTTTAACAATTGCTGATAAAATTAATCAATTAAAAAGTGCAAAGACAGTGTGAGCATGGGAGGAACTCTTACTTTAAAAAAACATCAAGAAGCTGTTTTTATTAATAGATTTTTGTTTAAATTTTCTTTGATTTCATAAAACAAGGTGCAGGGAACTTGCTGTATGTGCTTTGGACAGTTTTGAGTTTTGACTCGCTTAAAGCATTTAAACAAAGTTTTGTGTTGGAGTTTGTTATATTCTAAATTCAAAACATTTACAGAAAGATTTTCACTTTTATTGTTAATGCATATCACTTTCATATATCGGTTATCAGTCTCATTAATTACTTATAACCGGCAGCGGCCCTGAAAAACCAATATTGGTTGACCTCTAGTCTGGTTTGTGCACCTTAGTCCCAATGCAGGGAAATTATTACAACATGCAATTATATTTTAGATGAAAGTGTTTCCAGCTTTGTGGCAACAATTTGTTTTTGACTCTTTCCTGTTGCAGAATGCACTAGTGGTCTCCTTGTAGTTGTTTTGTGTCTCTTTGTAGCCATTTTTACCTTCTTGTGGTTATTTTGTGTCTCTTCTTGTTTTGTTTTTTTTTTGTCTCTTTGAAATAATTTTTGTGTTGCTTTGTAGTCTTGCTGTGTTGTGTCTATTAGTGGTTGTTTTGTGTCTTCTTGTAGTCTCTTTGAGTCAGTTTTGTATCTTGAAACAAGACAGTTGAAATAATTTGAAGCCATTTTGTATCTTTTGATTGTTTTATATGTTGCTTTGTTGACATTTTGCATCTCATTGTGGTCATTTTGACTCTCCTTCAGGTTGGTACCTGTTAATTTCAGTGAAATTTTGCAGGTGAAGGCCAGGGTGGCCCTGACACTTGGGGCCCCTGGGCCTGTGCCCAGTAGAAATGCTAATATGAGGTCAAAATAACACCTGTGGAACATTACATCAAATGTATTTCAAACTGCACAGCTAATTTGATCAAACTGATTTAGTTTTTGAGGATGAAATTTGCTGAATGAAGACACCTGGGTGTTTGTAGCTGTCGTTTATTTGTTTACATTTACATTGCGTCCTGCTGCTTTGGCTGTTAGCAGAGGTGTGAGGGACGAATGTTTTCTGTTTGGAGCACATTGTCTCGACTTTGCTTGTCCTGATTTGCATGTGGTTAAACCTCGGTAGGGTACACATGCACCCAGCCTGGTAATGCCATAGAAACACATCTCTCTATGAGATTTTCTGACTTGCTTGCTGCGGTTTTTACCGTAAACTGCTCAGCGAGGTGTCTCGCTGAATGACACATAATATTTCAGATTCCCACCCATGAGAAGCTCCTCTGCTCCTGTGACAGTAATGAGCATCTGCCTCCGTCCCATAGGCAGATTCGGGGTATTTGTTGACTCATAAATCAGTTTGTAAACAAAGATGGAAGGAGCAGAGGTAATTAGTGGAAGCAGCCTTTATTGGTTTGGTAATGCACTCGGTGTCCCCTGAGCTGTTGGCTGCTTTATTGTTTCACGTCTCCAGTATCAGTCCAAGGTTGATGCCTCACTGATGGACTCATAATGGAAATTACAGATTACCTTTGGCTCGTGGGGTTGTTCTGCTGGTATTATTGTACACCGACGGCCTTGGCTTCCTGAAAATCGCTATTCATTTGTTGAAATTACATGAAAAGATGATTTAATCAACAAAAAAATAAGCAAAAGCAGGAGATTTGTGGCTGCAGCAGATGCACGGTGACAAATGTTTTACTTCTCTCATGTCTCTGTCACTGTCTGCAGCTGTGCCTGATGCATTTGTGTCCTCTGAGATTTGGGCAAAACCACTTGGTTTATTGCATGAATATATTTTTTTTCCTATTACTTTTAATTATTTCTACATATTGGGGTCCCTAAACAGTCTTGAAATTGCTGCCACCCACGCGCCGAGCACACAGATGCAGCTAATCAGACAGATGTCAGCGAGAGTCTGCATTGCCAAAGCCACCAAAGCACTATTTTGGAGTGCATGAATCACCAAAAACCGGTTGATTAAACTTTGCTGAAGACATTAACTACAGCGCTGCTAAATGCATCAGTCAACAAATGCTGTCATTTAAATCCTAATCAGGACAATCTGCAGGACTCGCTTTACCTTGTTAATATGGACTTCAAAACTGTTTTGAAATGCAACCTAATGGAAGACATATGGTTAAAAAAAATGGCATTAATTGTTAATTCTGTCTATATTCTGAGGTTACAGAGGAGATATAGCAGATATATCACTCATAGCCTGATTTATAGAACATTTTATTCCTGAAAACATAGCGGAAATTGATGTTTAGCTTTGTTTTGTTTTTGTCCATCCAGCAAAAGACACACTGACATTAGAGCAGGACACAATAAAATGTTTTAAAAAAGCAGTTTTTATTGTCCTTATGTAGCATCATTCATCAGTAAAACATGTCTAAATTGCGTCAAATATTTTTTTGAAAACATGCTCTACCAAACGGTTAATTTGGCCGTTTATTGTAAAGATAGTGAAGCTAACCCATTGTTATTAAAATTGAAGAAAAAAAATTAAAAGATCTTTCATTATTATTAAATGATACAGTCAAAAAAAGCATAACTAATTTTAAGGCAGGCCTAAAGTCTGCTTTGCAAGTTGTAGGTAGAATAAAATGATTATTGCATTTGCATTGTTTCGAGAAAGTCTTTAGATATGAACAGAATTTCATACCGCAGATTTTCTTTTTCTCTGAGCGACCCCTCAGGTCCTCCTCCTCCTCCTCCTCCTCCTCCTCCTCCCTGCTCTGCCTGCCACCTCCTCTTCCTGCAGAGGGTCTCTGATTGATAGCAATCTGACTGAGATAACAATAACCTGGAGTCGCAGTCAAACTGTTTGCACACACTCAGGCCTGTGGACCTTTCTTGCCATTGTAATTTAGTTTTCATGAGGCGGATCAGCAGTTTCCATGGCGATGCCTGAAAATCCAGTTGTACTTTTGAGGTTGATCCGGAGAGAATCGCAGCCTGTGAGAATACAGGTCGGATGTGTTGCTGTGATGATTCTCGGTGACCTTTTAACTCTGGGACGGCTCTCCCTAACCAGAGTGCCCTTTTCTTCGTCCTCTCTGTCTTTCTCTGTTTCTGTCACCGCCTCCTCCGCCTCCTGCCACCCACCTGCAGCGTATTGACCAGAACCAGCAGGATTCAGCCTTCCTAAGATGATTAATGCATAGATAAGATTGCCACCTGATAGCGAGAGCCCGACTGCAGTAGCACTCCAAGGCGAGCGCGGCGTGTGTGCCTCCCCTGATTGGCTGTCGGCAGAATTGAGTTTTAGTGACAGAAATGTTTCTTGGCAGCCACAGTCTGGTTGAGTTGAGGCTCGAGAGCCGGTTGGAGCCAAAGAACCAGACTGTGACGAGTTCCCCGGAGACAGCGCTTCTCAAAGGCACCGAATTATAGCTGGCATTTTCAACCCACACTGAAGCAGCAAGGATCAATATCCTTTATAGCCCGTTATGAATGGATCACATGACTACATGTATGTGAATGGGGTCGCCTGTAGTGATGAATCGCCAGACTTCGGCAACACTGCTGCTCCCCTCGGATCTGCAGAGCTTGATAGCGTCTTTCAGCTCATCGTTTTGTGTGTTTTTCCAGCTGCAACATCTTTTGCTAAATTCTCACTGCTGTCATCAGCAGCAGAAAGCCGTGGATTTCGGTACAAAAACTCTGATGAACCGACTACACTCCCTGATGAGCAGCAAACAAACAGTTTTTCTGCTTTTCCACAAACATCAAACTGGTTGTGTTCTGGGAAGTTGTTCTTCCAACTTGGTTGTTGCAGAGTAATTTAGTATAATTAGTGTAATTTTCAGTTGACTTTATGAATAAAGAAGTTGATGGGATCTTGCTGTATATGATGTTGAACATTTCAGTTTTAAAAGCATTTAAACAAAGTTTTTCATTAAAGTTTGTAATATTCCAAACTCTAAGTACTGACAGAGAGATTTACATTTTTATTGTAAATTCATATCCCTTCCAGATATCTGTTATCGGTCTCATTAAGTACTAATAATAGGTGTCTCTATAGGCCCTAAAAAACCAGCATCCGTCAACCCCCTAGTGAAGATATTCTGCTTAAATTCAAACTTTGGTAAAGTAGACTAAATATCTTTAGTTTTTGAACTGTTTTTGTCATTATTAATATGCACGTTACACAAAACATTACTGACATGAAAATGAGCTGCAGCTGTATTTGTAATCATCGTTTTCATCTCCCTGTAGTGGTTGTGCTTTGGTGTGAGGATGGAGGTGGTGTGACACATTCAGGTTAACGATTTGATCTCAAGTGTCTCGCACGGTTCAGCCGGTCGGTTTGGATAATTCGCAGTCGGATAAGCAGGAGAGGAGGTGAGGAATGGAGAGATTTAAACGATTTATGGTGACAACTGTACGGACACTCAGAAGTTCAACACATGGAATAAAACTGTTGAGCAAAGTTAATGCAAAATTTCCAAAAGCTTTTGTTGGTTCAGTGATATCCTCGATATTTCTGAATTGTAATAACCTGTTGGTAAACATATTTGATAACAACCTGACTGAGGAGATGATGATGATGATAATAATAATAATAATAATAATAATCATCATCATTATTTGTATAGCACCTTTCAGTAAAAGTAAGTTAAATAAGGATAAAAATTTAGTGCACAGAATGCATAACATAAAATTAATAAAATAAAACCCACTGACATTATAAATAAAATAAGCGTAAAAATAGAGGATATAAAATGCATAAACTCAAGGAAAATACAGCATCTTACAGATGTGCAGCAGTACGCGAGTGCAAAGCAGAATGCAAAGCAGTTAAAGAGATGAGGCTTGCAGAAATCAGCCACTTCTTAAAATCACTAATTAAAACCTATTTTTGTAGACTTGCTTTTATGTGATGTTGTCTATTTTTAGTTCATCTATTTTAGTTTGTCTTTTAGATTATCTTTTCATTATGTGTTATCAGTACATACGATACTGCACCTTTTGTCCTCTGAGGTCAAAATGACCCCGCTTGGTTTGACTGTGTTACACCTTTAGTTGTGAGCACATATTTTTCCCTTTATTTTGGAATTTAGGGCCAATAGACCTTGTGTACATAAGTATAACAAACATATTTTGTCAGTGAAAGATTTAAGGACAACACAAGGGTTAAATGCTCCTCAACACCCAACTGATGAACATTTTCGCAATTCTGGAGTTTTTGCAAGTGCAGTGCTTAAAATAAGTGGCGGAGTAATATTTTCAGTGATGAGGAAGGTGTGCTGTCGTGCAGATTTGATCTAAACGTCTTGTTGACCAGTCAGATTGCTCGGTTGGAACTACTTTTTGTATAATGCAGGATCGATAATGAAGGCTGTTCTTTGGGACAGTAAATCAGCTCGGCAGCACATTCTCTCCCCTCAGCTGCCACTTTTATCCTCACTCATAAATACCGTGGATTACAGCTTGTCATGACGGGGAACTCCTCGCAGTGTAGTGCTGTTTTAATACTTGTGATTTATAAACAGCACAGGCGCACTGTCCTCTGAGGCGTCTGTGATAGATAGATGCTGTTTGTCTTTGACATCAAATCAGACATCAGGACACAAATGCAACTGCGTACGTGAAGCTGTCATACTGAGCGAGTTTTATTTTCTTTTTATGAATAATTAAAAAGTAATTATTTGATATTTAACAGCTAATAAAATTGAGCAGAAAGACGAGAATTGTAAACTACAGTATTCTCTGAGTGAGACACCCTGCTCTTGAAAAATAGTGTTTAAATTAAATTTTCAAGAAGAAATGACAAAAAAATGAGTGTGAGCATTTACTGCTTAACCTCATTGTTACATTCAAGTTAACTGAATATCTTTGGGTTTTTGACTGTTTGTCAAACAAATTAGGACATTTGATGGGCCTGCTATGGGCTTGAGGAAATTTTGGTTGGCATTTCTACAACTCTCTTACTGCTAAAAATAAATTTAAAAATAATTGAGAAAATAAATTATCTATCAAATTGCCATAAGTTGCACAAGTCTTTCAGTCTTAATCATAATCTTGGTATGTAGTTGGTGAGTGGATGGAAGTCGTTCAGTACGTTTACATGATATTAGAAAAGTCGAATTATTGTGTTTTAAAATACATGTAAACATGTTAGTCCCACAACACCGGCATGGAAGCTAAGCTAAGTCCTGCTGTCAACGTTGCCGTAGCAAAACATACTTTAGCCACCTAAAAAAAACAAAATCTAATAAATGTATACTATATTTGAATATTTGCTCCTCTTTACCTTCCATAACAGCAGATGGAGGCAGCGGCAGACCAGCAGCTCAGCCTCTCAGTGATTAAAATGAAAAAAGTCTGGTGTTTTTGATATAACGGCCTCAAATCCCTGCTGGTAAGGGCTGTTTTGGTGTTCATGACGGGGCAGTTTTCTACCCTGAAGTTATTGTAAATAAAACAGTTATGATTGCAATTTGGTCTATATCACAGTCTGTATGAATAAAATAGGTTTATTGAAATTAAATGCCCGAATCGAGCTCTGAAATTAGCTGGTCTTAACTGTGCACAGCGTGCTGACTGAGTGGTCACACTGGGCTGGTCTTTGAAGCCGAACTTCTGTGTGTATGTAACAGGTTGTATGTTGCTGTGTTGATTAATAATCTGTGTAACTGAAAATGTTATTAAATTCTTGATAGAGGGATGAAAGCATCTGATCAACAAGGGAGCCAGGGACGGAGATCAGTTTTAGATGAACTGAGCATGAATTAATAAGCTGAAAAGTAATGAGATCTATATATCATTGCCAAGAACGCACCATGGGACCAAACACAGTCTGTGCTTGTTTGTCTCTTTTCCATCTTTCATTCATTCTCTCTTTGCTTCTGTCTGTTTTTCATGGAGTAGATTCTGCTATTTGCCCCTGGAAATTTGCAAGATGAAAATGATTCAGTCTCTTTTTCTTTCTGTCGCCTGACAAATAGTAAAATGTTTTTTTTTGTAAATGCTTTTGCATCAATCAATTGCAGAGGTGTGGGCATCTGTGCAGCATTTGTAATGTCCTCTGGTTCTGGGGGAAACCTTGACATTTAGATTTCTCTGCACAATATTTATTTTTTTTCCTTGCCACTCTCTACACTTTGACAGACAGGAGTCGGGCGAGGGCAGAGTGATCCTCTATTACACTGCTGCCTTGACATTTTGTGATTTGGTACCATCCTTTTTTCTTTTTTTTTTTTACTGTTCCTCGCCACACCGTAGGAGGAAAAGGTTTCTGTTTTAGCCCTACAGAGGGACATTTCTGCAGAGCTGGATTCATATTTTCAGAAGTAAATGAGCCTGGTGGAAGAAAATGGGCACAAAATGTAAAATATCACTTCATCAAGAACTGGCTCTGAGTTTTAACTGGACTTTCTCCATTGGCTAGAATTTGCGTAGAAGAAATTAGATGCAAATGCATAGGACAGTAATATCTGTGGAGCTTAATCAGAACACAGCAGAATCAGCACAACACAGAATATTTTATCACTTCCAGATTGGAGGTTTAATTCTCTAGAGAACTGAAGTAATGTTGCTGGGATGTGAAAGCGTACTGGTTCCCAAACTATGATTCGTGTACAGCTGATGTACACAATCTCCCTTTTGTGGTACGCAGATGAATCTCCAAAATATAAAGTTTTGACTTCCATGCAGTATTTTTGTTTCAGCTTGTTAGGTAGTCACAAACATGAAAGTAGCATGCACATACATCCATGATTAGTAACAAGCTTACCTGTGATGGTATGAGACCAAGTGGATGTAAAATCAGTAGTTTAAAATCAATGCGATTGTAGCTCCAAACAGGAAGTGGGTGGTACCGTGACGGTGATACTTGGAGAGCTTTATGCCGAGTAAAAAGTTTACTAAAACATTCACTAGTGGTGCCATGGATTGTACCAGATTCCAGATTATTTTAATAAATCTACTTTAGTTTGTCTTTTAATTCATATTTTAATTTATTCTGTCTTGATTGTGTTTAATTCTATTATTAGTACTATTATTTCTGTGTTTAGTGCTTATATTCTTTGAATTGTATTTACTGGAATTGGTATGGGTTGTAATTGTGATTTTTGCTGTGTAATTGTTTGTATGTGTTGTTTGGCCTTAGTTCAGTGTTATTGTTTGGCTCTTCAAGTTATTTTGCCTCTGCAAGAAGCCCCTCTTGCTTATGCTTTGCCTTGTTTGTCAAAATAATTTGACTTTTTCTGACATCGTGTAAATGCATTGATTGTCACGGTTGCCTCCCAAATGAAGGCGTTAACACTAGCAGGGTGTGCAAGTCCAGTTACTCGAAGCAATACACGAACGTGGGGATTAAAATTTCACTTCCTTGAGCAAGGTGCTAACACCAGGTTGGAGGTTCAGTTCCCTAAAAAGCCTGAGCTGCAAAGATTCCTTTTCTTTTTTTTCCCCTTTTTTTATTTGGGTGATCAATAACACTTAAAATATCAGAATCAGAATCAGGTTTTGCACATAGAAGGAATTTCACTTGGTGTTTTGGTACAGAACAGTTAGAATTTAGGAAGAATAAAAATAATAACTTCAATTACCATAAGGTGTAACATAACATTATAGAAGCGATATAAAAATATTAAATGAAAAATAGAATATAAAGAACTAAATAATTATGTGCAAATTAGTTGATTGTTGAAGATGTTGATTAACAGAAATTTAACAGAGACTATTGCATAAATTATTCATCATTTATATGTCAAGCATGAGGATTTTGAGTATTTGCTTTGTGTTTCTGCTTCACTTTAGGTCTTGCATCACTTAATCAGGCAAAACAGTTTTTATTTATTCCTTTTAGATGTGCTTTGGGAACTTATGACAGGCCTCTCATTAGTCCTCTGATAGATCAGTGTACAGCATGAACTGAGCATGTTTTAGTGATAATTGACTGTTTTTGAGGAGTGTTTATTTGTCAGTTTCTCTGCTGTAAAAGGAGGCCGCAGATTAGAAACTAATCGCAGTTTATTAATAATGAATTTAACCAGCAGCAGTAGATGTACTGTAGTCGCAGAAATGTGTTTGCGCATGTTGTTTTATTCCCAAATGTTATATCTTCGCCCTTTGGGTGAATGTGATCCAGGGTGCGTGTATGAGGCTGTGCTATTGAGGTAGATATGGATCTAAATATTTCAAGATAAAAAATAAGTTGTGAGGACAATAATGCGTTTAAAGTCTTTTGTGTGATTTATGCAGGCTTTGAGTAGAGAGAAGTCTGTAGTAGCTGCTTGGCCAAATTATGAAATTGAAAATGCCATAGACTAAAAATGTATGACTTCATGAAAGCCCATTCCCGAGTGAGTGCTGCCACTTCAAATTAAAAGCAGTCTTTTCAATTTAAAAGCCTTATAGCGTTTCATACATGGTCCAACCATATACTAGGGTTTTTGTTTAAATAATGAAACATGGAACATGATTTTTCCTTTATTTACATTATGCTTTATATTATGATTCAATAAAATGTCTTCATATGCTGATTTCAACCATGTTTCATGCCCACATACTGCTGTCAAACCTGACCATCATACCAAATTAAAAATCACAGACTCACTTCATTAAATGAATCCTGAATGAGATAATAACTATTTATTATAAAATCATAAAATGCTCTACCTGCCTCAATAATCCAACAGCTGGCTATTTGTGGTTATACGCCTCAGAAATTTTATTTGTATTCAACCGTAAAACTCCCTGATAAAAGCTCCCTTTTAAATTTTTATTGGAGATCAACCGTGTCAGACGTCTTCTCCTTTTTAAAGTTCTGAGGGTTTAGAGGTTTTCATGTTGCTCGTGTCGATCCCTCATCTCCCCTCGCTCGCTGTGAGGAGCGTGCTTGATGTACGTCAGAAGTCCCTGCACGGCTCATCATAGGGACGGCTTCAAGGGAAAAACTGTGCTAGTTTGAAAACAAGCGAACCCAAAGAGAGCTGAGTAAGAGAGAGGAAAGAGGGAACAGGCAGGGATGAATGAGAGGAGAACAAGGGAACGAGAGCACAGAGAGAAAGAGAGATGAGGGAAAAAAGGGAGAGTAAGGCCTGCACTGAATAGAAAAAACGCTTCGAAGCTTCATTCATAACACTGATATTTGAATTCTGCATTTATTGCATGTCTGTAAATTCAGTTTAAACGTGGTATTTCTGCACAGTTGCACATAGAGATTAGGCTACATTAATATTATTAGTTTTATAGCATTTGTGGATTTAGATTCCAGTGGTGGCTCTGACTCATGATCCAAATATTTCTAATAAATCAGAGCATTGGAAAGTCCAAATTAGGACAGGGGTGTATGGTAAATGATGGTTTTGGTGTGTGGCACACCCGCCTTCGTGCATCGCCAATCAGTGAGTTTTCTCCATTCTGCAGGTTTTCTTCAGTCGACTCAATACAAAGCACACAAAATGTTAACAGACGGTATATTCTCAAACCCATTTTCCTTTTTTCTATTTTATCAAACGAAGACTTTTCCATCGCAGAACTTTTTTTTTTTTAAATTTCGGGGTCCTTGTTACCAGGTTAGAGCCGCCACACTGACGTTGTGAGCAGCATAGCAGCACATTGAGTCTTTCTGTTTTTTTTTTTTTCGTGTGATGTGCAGAACATTAAGGTGTAACTGAGATGTCTGTTGCTTTTTATGGAGTCAGTTCTGAGTGTAAACCATGCGTATAAGACACAGAAAGGGATGGAGGGAGGTTTAATGCGTGAGAAAAGAGGGAGTGATGAAGATGAGAGAAAAAAGAGAAAAAGCAGAGAGAGGGAGGAAAGGCTAGTTGCCTGGTGACGGAGGCAGGAGGAGAGAGAAGGTGAAGAAAGGAGAGAAAACGAGGAGGAGGAGGAGGAGAGGTGTGGAGTTGTTTTCCAAGTGCAAAAGAGTTACTGGTCACGATGCCACATCTGCTGCTGCCATCCCTCCCACTGCGCTCTCTTCTCGCTATCTCAGAGGACGCAGACGAGGTGTCGACTCTCCATTTTAACATGTTGAATGATTTATGCTTTTAATTGTTGTAATGAGGGCGTGATTTTAAACTGGCAGATCAAATCACATTTATAGCTTTTTTAAGGCCCTCATTTATGAAACAAACATAGAACAGAATACTGGGTATATGGTCGTTTCCAGCTCGGCATTCAGAGGATACGATCAAACTTCACGCCAGGTCTCAGCTTGTGGACGCAAGTTTGAGTCAGTGTGGATTTGTGGTGCTGCAAAGTAATCTGTCTGAGTCAGAGATTTGTGATTAGACCGTAGTCTGAATGGCATCTAAGTATTAGCAGCCACATATTATTTGCTTAAAAATATATAGTAGTCTAAATGTAAGAAAATATTATATTTTGTCGTGGGGTGAAGAATTGACTAATTAGTTTGTGATCAGTTCATTTAGAGCTATCAGATCAGATCAGTCGATTAGGTTAGAGGAGCAGCTGTTGTAGAGGCGAGTGAAAGCAAACTTTAAGACCCAGCGCTGCACCACGGCGTTTACGATTTTCATGGGAATGCAGCTGGTTTCATCTAGAGCTGTGTCAAAAAATGATGGACAACATTAAAATGAGATAGCCGTTATTCTGAGAAATAGTCTATTTCGACTTTTCGAAATACTTTTCACTGCACCTGGCGTTCTGCTGCTCCGTCTGTGCCCAGAGTATGCTCTGCACTCCGGGAGTGTGGATCTCTGATTAAGTAAACTGAGGAATATATATTCCTCCAGCTCCCTTCTTCCTCTTTCCCTCCTCTTACATCTTTTCATCTTTCCTCTTTTCTTGCTCAGACTCCTTCTCCCCCTGTTCCTCCTCCCATTCTCCTTCTCTGTATCTTTTGCCCTCCTCTGCTGTGTTGTTTTCTCCTCCTCCTCCTCCTCCTCCTCCTCATTTGGGGACTCATGACTTGTACACTGAGCTTCAGCTGATGTGACTTTATTAAAGGTCAAACAGAGGCGTCTCTTTTTCTGTCACTTACATAAATAGCATCAGCAGGGAGTTTGTGAAATACGAGAAACAATAAAATCCTCTGAAAAATCACACAAACGCAGCAGATAATGCAAGACAACTCAGTCCTTTTCCACAGTCAGCACTTTTCAAAACAGATGTGACAAAGTGCTTCACAAGACAGATTAAAGCAGATACAAGAAGCAAAAGTAAAAACAAGCTTACTATTAAAACAGAACTTACAAATATTAATATAGTAATAAAACATAGAGGAAAAACAAGGTGTTTAAAACATACAAATACATAATTATTTAAAAATATATTAAAACAATCACCAGAAATGTTTTTGTCACTGTATGTTAATGCAAACATCGAAAGGTTATTATTTTGTGAATATTGTAGAATTTTATGTTTCTTTACAACAACTCTGTGGTGATTAGGTTTAGGTACAAAAAACACTTGGCGAGGAAAAGATCATGTTTTGGCTTGAAATACCTGCTTTTTGAAGGAGTCATTTTCAAAAAGCACGGATTTTCACGAATCATTTTTGCAAGACACATGTTGCAGTACAAAATAACTGCTTTTTGTGGCACTATTCTCAGGTGGGAAATAAAAAGATTGGTTGCTAAAATACATACACTTTTAGTGATGACACAGTAATGACTCGCTAAAAACGAACAATTTTTGTTGTTTGTTGGCCTTGGTGTGCAGCTTGGCAGGTGTCTTGCCTCAGCATCATTTCATCCACCATCCCCTCCACCCCCCTCCTGACAGAGTCAGCTCATAAAATAAGTTTGCAGAATGGTTTGCAGAAACATACAATGCTTCACATTTTCCTCTGGCAACTGGGCCGAAAATATACACGCATAGTGCAAAATGTATACAAGAGAAAATATTCAAAACACTTATGTTTGCCTCCTTCTGAGCTGTCCCCTATACATCTGTTCTTCATTATGACAGTTAAATGCTTACACACACACACACACACACACACACACACACACACACACATGTTCAGGCAATCTGCTGGAGGCTGGAGACTCATACATTTTTAAACTGCAGTGTCGTCAGCTTGCTCTTTTCTCTCTTCATCCTCTGTCTCTTCTCCTTCTTCACCTTCTGTGTTTTTTCCTTCCTAAGTGAAAGGTCTCATGTTGTCTTTTTGACCAATGATTTAATAACCGTCCAACCTGACAACTTTTTGTGTTCGCATATTGACGTCAACATACGTAAGTTGTAGCCCGTAGCAATTCAGTAGGGGTTGGCATCATACAGTCTGCACACATCAAACTTGATGTTGCACCCATGATTATTAATATCCGTGTCGCAGAGTGTAGCTGCACTAAACTTACTGGAATACTAAAATCCCACAGTCTGCAGGAGGCTTAAAACACAGCCAAAATCATTCCCGAACCTTAACCAAGTTGTTTCTGTGCCGTAGCCTAACCAAACTTTACCCGAAACATTGTGACATTGGGGTAATTAAGAGTACTGTCTGCGGTTGAAATGCTAAGCAGTTCTAGAGTCTAGATGCATGTTTGTAGGTGTTACTTTTGGTTGCAATGCCAAAAGCTTTTGATGGAATTGCAGCTTAACTGTGCCACATGAATGTGAATTAAAACCCCGTCCAAAAATCCTCTGTTGGTGGACAGAAGTAAAACACTTGGCTGTGGGTGCACCCTTATCTTAAAAACTTCTTATCAATCCTGAAGAGAGTTTTCTTACTGATCAGATGGAGCTTGTAATGTAACTAAAACTGTATTAGTTTAGTTATTAAGGGATGAACCTGAGCAATTGCTGACCGCATTTCTGATTTGTGCTTAAGTGCTAAATTCATCAGAAATGTTGAGGATAACGGCACACAGTAGTATATTTCTAGTTTTGTTTTTTCTCTCAAATAACTCTTTTCTTACTTTGGAATGAAAGTCTTTAAACATGGTTAATTTTAGCTCATTAATAGTCAAATAAAAGCATTTTTTTTTTATTTGAATGATTTGATTTTTTTTGTTCTCACAAACTGTCCCATACAATAAGTGTGTCATTCATCTTCATGAATTGATTTCCTGTTGAATGGGGCTGCAACGTTAATCTAAACTGGATTGTAGTCATTACATCAGCGACTTCCATTTCTGCTGACTCGCCGACATCGCCACAGTCTGTGACATTATGACATTATGATCAGCAGTCGAGCCATAATGGTCTCCATTGTGCTGGCTGTGAGCGCTCGCTGAGTCACATTTTGCCACGGCACGCCTCGACAATTCATACCTGTTCTTCTCGGTTTGAGAGAAGCTGTTTTGTTTGGACTCAGTGTGTTGGTCTCATGTAGGATGTCCAATTGCAGTGGTGAGGTAACCAAGTGTTTGTAACGTCAATATTAGTGTCTGTCTTTTCATATGAATCAAAGAAATATCAACCCTCATAGAGGTAAAGTCACCAAAGTGTTTAAAATTAATTAATGTCAGTCTTTCCGCTCTTTGGTGAGATGTTTCTGTCGGAACCGAAGTGATTGGGTTGGAATTGTATGTGGTTGTTATTAGCAATGTTCATTTACCAAAAATTTCTAGCTCCGGCGTGATCTCCCTCCAGACGGCTAACTTTCAGCTTTTTAGACTAATAAAAACACAAAAGAAACCCACAAAATTCTAAGAAAAGTAATATTCTTTCACCCATTTTCCTTATAAAGCAGAGAAATACAACGTTACACCTTATGAATTAAACTTACTCTCGGGTCATGGAAGACTGACGAGGCTTAAGTGCCTCATTAACTCATCATAAAACATTCAAACTTAACAAAATAAAACTCGCCCAAACCGTTTTAGTTGCTCTTGCAAATAATCCAGTTAGTAAATTGACTGTTCCAATAATCATCAGCGATTTGCTCAAAATAAATCTTTAATTCACAAAGATGTAAACAAAAAAACCCAAAACATGCCGTTATTCCTCACAGTCTCTCTGCATGCAGGCTGCCTGCTGTTTACAGTCCTGTAACTTCTCCCTCTACTGCTAGGTGTCACTGTTTTTTTCAGCTCAGCCGCCTGTTCCACCAGTAGCAACTAGAGACTGAGCTCTGGTGGTGCGTGCTGTGCACCGCATGCCGTGAGTTTAATAGAAAGATGGTATTGAAAAACATACCTTTCGGATTTCTAAATACCCTGTTATACATTAATACTGTGATAAAAGCCAGGCCAATTATTCATCCCGCAATTTAAACTGCAGCTGAGGGTGGAAAAAAGAACTCATGAAAAGAACTCATAAAAGATTAAAAAAAACTTAACGTAACAGGTGTGTGTTGCGCTTTAGTGGTGTCATACGTACTTATCAAATCATTAATTTCTGATTGTAATTGTAAATGTAATTTCTGGTGTTGGAGGGATTGTTGCATTTCTTATGTTAAAAGTTTTCTTAACACAAGAAAGGAGTTATTCCTGCTTTTTCTCCTGTTTGTAAGTAGCATTGGGGTTTGAACTGATGACCTTTCACTTACAAGCTGTGGAGCTCTCAGGAGAAAGGCTCTGTTGTTGTGTTCTGCTGAGTGTCTGTCCCTGGATAAACGGTTTTAAACAGGAGAAGACACTCTGTCAGTGTTTTTAACTGGTCTGCAGTAGAAACTGCATGACTGAGCCATTATTTTCCACCTGAGACTTCTGCTGGTGCTGCTGCAGATGAGCTGAGCTGAATCAAGAAGACATCCTCAGATTTTGGCAGTTTATTTAGATCTAATTTTCAGGTAATTTTCTTGCACATTTATTCATTGTTAAGATACTCATTGCCCTCCCCCTCATGTTTTTGAAAGAATCAAGACAATTTGCTCCAATTTCTAAGGGTTAAATAATTTGCTTATAGTAATCATATACAGTTACTAATACAGTTTTATATACCTACCTACCTGCTGCATGCACATTTAAATACTGATGAAAAAAAGGAAGTAATTTTCTCTCCTCAAAACGTGAGACAAACAAGATGCTGCAGTGAAACTTGGTGTTCGTCACGCTGTGGTAAAACAACGAGAAACAGCGAGGATGGAGACAGACACCTAATGCGAGCAGCGAAAGCACCTGTCAGGTGGACTGAAAATGATTGGGTCATAATGCTCATTTAATGAAGGAGCCGTGCAGTATTCTGAAACCGTCAATAGACTTCATTAAAGAGCAAAGCTGCTCATTTTCATCAGCTTATCTGGGGCTGGGTCACAGGGGCAGAGCCTGAGCAATACTCGAGACAAATACTCCTCCTGTGGACCCCGAGGCGTTCCCAGGCCAGATGAGATATAATATAAAATTCCTCGAGTGTATTTTAGGTCAACTTTAGGGCCTCCAACCACTCAGATGTGCCCGGGAAAACCCGCAATCCCGATCAGATGCTTGAAGTACCTCAGTTTTTTGAATTAATCGACTAATTTTTTTTCTCTGCTGCACTTTCATGTGGTTTGTGCACAAACATCTTAATTTATAAAGTGGTTATCTTATAATAGTAGTGAAGTAAAAAGTGCAATATTTCCCTCTGAAGAATTATGGAGTAGAAGTGGCATGGGATAAAAATAGTCAAGTAACGCAAACGTTCTTCAGAGTTGTACTTTACTCACAGTAACTGAAATTACAGTAATCAGGATCAATACACCGAGTATAGATAGATAGATAGATATACTTTATTGATCTCAAAACTGAGAAATTGGGGTGTAGCAGCGCCATGCAGTAACAACAAGAGAATAAAGAGCACATATTATTAGCCCTGAAACTTTATAACCCAGTCATTATAATTACTCTAAAATATTTTCTTAAGTTGATTAACCTATTGATACCTGGAAGTGGCTTAATTTCTTTCAAAAACACAGGAAGAAGGCAACACGCAACTTGAGAAAAAATGACCAAAAAATTAGTAAGAAATTAGGGAAATACACAAGAAAATTACCACACAAAAAAGAAAGATAAAGAACATTTGCTCTGGTTTAAAGGGTTGAATGTGAAAAATATGTGTGTTTTGCCACACGTCTGGAAGTGTGAGGTAAATTTTTATTTTTTAATTTTTTTATTTTTGCTTTCTCCCCCAGTAATTTTCTTTTTCAATTTTTAGGCAATTTTTTGTTAAGTTGCTCATCGCTCTTCCACATTTTGAACTAAATCAAGAAGATTTTCTCAGGTTTTTAAGGGTTAAATGTGAGAACTATGTGTATTTTGCTACACGTCTGAAAGTGAGAGGTAAACTCTAACAGGCAGATGAGGACGAGAGGAGATGTCTTTTCAGCAGGTCGAGTTTTTTTATGTCCTGTGTCAGGCTGTTAGCTTTTTACTATCAGCAGTTATGTAGTATGGTTACACACACACACACACACACACACACACACAAAAAGATGCACAACACTCCACTATTACGCTCTGTTGTCAAAATTGATGGCAGCGATTACCGTCGTATGACCAGTGGACCCTGTTTAACTGTCGCCAGCTGTGTGTGTGTGTGTGTGTGTGCGTGTGTGTGTGTGTGCGCGTGTGTGTGTGCGCGCGCGTGAGTGTGTGCGTGTGTGTGTGTGTGTGTGTGTGTGTGTGGGAGTGTGTGTGTGAGCGCTCGCACTCTACGTGAACTAATTTCCATCTCTGTGTCAGTGTCTTGTTCTGTACTAGTGAGACCCATCCAATGTATTAACACTATTAATTTTTCAGCACTTCTCTCTGGTTCACTGGGAATTGTGGGAATTGCTGTCCCCGACTCGGAGCATGTTTATGCGATTCGGTTTGAACCTCGTTGCCCTTTTGACATTCAGCCAATGGGGGTTGAGGGATTGTTTTCCGAGCGTCTCTGCTGCTCTCGGGGGCAGAGTTTGATGCCACTGTTGATGCTGATTTGGTGGAATATTTTTCTTTCCGTAGCGTAGAGTAAATAAAATATATTCCACCTCGGTGATGTGAGCAGTCGTGTTGTCCCAGTGAATCCATTGTTTGCTCCAGCGGCCCTTCATGCCTCTGCCTGGACTCGCTGCATTTTCCTATTAAACAAATCATGTGGAACACAATGAAAGACCAAACTATCTGCGACATGGAGTGACGTCACTGTCCCGCTGACGCTGCCATTTTGGCCCTAATAATATTCCCTCAGTGACACACAGACCAGATCGCCGCTGTTTCAGTGAATTATGCTTTTTACTGTGCAGACTTTTTGACAAATGAAAAGTTAATAATGGCGATAAATGTTTGTTTTTTTGTGAGGAGCTTTGTGCACGATGAGAAAAGATAAACTAGCTGAGATGTGGTTTGAGGTGTTTTCTGCTTTTCTGAATCACTTGTGGGCTGACTGTAACTTTCATAGTTGAAGTCAACATAGTGAACAGCCAAATCCGATTCAACCGCCATAATTCTGAGTCAAGTACAGCTCGATCTTTTCATAAATTTGTATGGATGAATCTGTGCTGATTCACAGGTGAAGGCCTGAATTACTCTTAAACAGTTCACTTATTTTTCTTATGATGTAGCTTATTTATGTCCTTTGCCCAAAGGGGGGAATGAATAACATCGGTGTGTCGGCTTAGAATTAAAAAATCCCTATTTCGGACGGTGGTTGTGGAGAACGGTGGACGCACAAAGTTCAGGACCTTTGCATCCAGACTTTCGTCTTAGGTTAAAGAAATAATGCACTTAGGTTAAGGTTAGGGGAAGATCTTGATTTCAGTTAAATGACTGTAATAAAAGATTTAGAAAATGCTGTAGTCATTTTAAATTGATAGCATATTTTAGAAGATTGCGCTCAGTATCAACATTTTTGCAACTTGCCCAGTATGTTACTTAGGATACCTTTCCTCATTATATTAATAAAAAAACATATTTTTTTCTGCAGTACATTTCCTTTAAAACATATTTGCTGTTTTATAGTAGTTGTATGTAAATGTAGTTTTAGGGGACGAGGCTCCGTCTGGATAAATAATCATAAGCCACCACAGGACAGAAAATTCTGCATAAGGAGAGAAATTGTCTTTTCTGAACATCCAGTTCAGGTCTGCTGTCAATCACAAGAAAAAAAACAACGGAGAGGAAAGAAAAGATTCTGATATAACAGAATATTGTCTCCTGCTGTCAGTGTTTCCTCGCAGAGCCGGCGATAGATCTTGTTTTGTCATGGTAACTGTAGGTGTTGTGGTACGGTGGCCTTTAAAGGCCTAAAGGTCACCAACACGAGCTGCATGATGCTTCAGCGCCTGGACACATGTCGACTCCAAACCAGCTGAAAGGGACAGGAGATATTTTCTTTTTAATTATTTAAGCGTTTCCAACCATATCGGCACAATACACACTTTTTTATAATTTATCTTACACAAAGTCAGACTGAGTAATGCTTTCTGAGGAGGGACGACTGAAATTTATTGTATTTTAAATTTAAATATTAACTTAAAGCTTGTGAGTTTCTGGTTAACTGAAGTGTGAAGGAAGGAGAGGAGAAGGAAGAAAGAGTGAGAGGCAGAGTTTTGCTCAGAGCGTTGTATCCTTTCACCCTCCCTCCCTCTGCTTTGCTGGTGTCTCATTGTGTTATCGTCACTTTGGATGATTGACGTTTCTAATGAAGCTGTCACGGCTGCCGGCCAGCCGAAGACACACGGCTGCTACGATGTCGCTCAGACAAGACTGTGACACGGACAAGCAGATTGTATCTCTGCTGTGGAAGCAGTAATAATCTCATTGGCTGTGGTAAATATCTGTGGGCGGAGCCAATGAATTGTAATTTTCTTGTTAAATGTTGTCTAAACACATAAGCAGTCACACAAGAACTTAAAAAACACTGTAAAAATTACACAACCATAATTCAAATCAGGAAGAATAAGAATATACAGGACTTTTATAGAAACAGTGCTGGATACATAAACAATAATTTAATGAAATCTAACATAATCCTTAAAAAATATTCACTCAAACTGTGATGTAATAGTGAAATCAGCCAGGAGATGCAATAGACACAGAAATTGTGAAAAACAATTAATTTCAACACAGTTCTCTTTTCACGTTTTTTTGACAAGTGTTTTCTAACATTTATAAAGTGTTTAGAAAGAAATCACTGATCTTGCTTTACACTTTAAGGTGTCCTGCATTGCCAGGACAAAAAGTGGCACCCATACAGACAGACGGACAAACTATTTTCCCCGTACGTTTTATGTTTCAATTTTAATTAATTCACAATTCATTCTGAAGTAGTGGAGTAGAATTGACGCATAAAATAAAAATGCACTTCCTCCATTCAAGAATTTACCTGGGGCTGTCTTTATCTTTTCTTACCTACTTCCTGTTTTACTACTGCTAGCTACACACACACACACACACACACACACACACACACCTGAGGCTGGTCTGCATTTACTAACTGATAAGGCTCTGTGTGTGTGTGTGTGTGTGTGTGTGTGTGTGTGTGTTACAGTAGCTCGGCCCCACCCTCTCATGAAGCCAGAGGAACAGAGACGGAGAGAAGCAGAATTTAGCAGACAAGGAAAAGAAAAAAAGCACAAAGATAGAAAACCTCAAAACCACATCTGGACCTCAGTAGGTAACAATCCAGTTAACCAGTCAGCTAACCAGTTAGCCGACTGGCAACCAGTCAGCTACTGGTTGAAAATTGTAGGCAGCACTTTAATTTTTCTGACAGACTTTGATTAGTTTATTGTTTAGTAGCTGTAAACCAGCAACAGCTTTTTTTACCTTACATTTTTGAAAATTATGTTTTAAATCCACAATTTTCCTGCAATTTGTTGAACATTTCTTGCCTAGTTGCTCATTGCCCAGGTTTTTGGAAGAAGTCACACCAATATTTTTGAATATGGTTTTTCCCTTGCTTTTTAACTTTTTTTCCACCCTAGAAATTTTCCCCTCGCTTTTTAAAAATAATTTTCTAAATCCACAAATTTTTAAATAGAGTTTTAAATAATTCTGAAAGCAGCACAAGAAAAGCAATGTTGCTTCTGGTCTCAAAGGGTTAACTTAGTTTTTTTGTGGGTGTAGTCAGTTTCTTAGTCCTCCATTCAGTTGTGACAGGAATCCAGTCAGCAGGTCGACCTCCGAGACAGTCAGCAAGTCAGAGCCATTAAACCAGTCATCCATCTGTCCCTGCAGCCAGGCAGCGAGTCAGGTGGTCGCTGAGGGGAGTGGCTCTCCGCTCTGCTGCCTCCAGCTGAATGGCAGTCAGTCATCCAGTGATCCAGCCTCCCACTCGCTCGCTCCGTCACTCCGACACTCAGTCAGTCAGTCAGCCGGTCGGTCTGTGGGTGTAGATGCAGGGCTGCTGGTCAGCTGCTCTGGACGGCTTGTATCTCCCTCTGGATCTCACACTGTTGAATCAGCTGAGGAGCCACTGAGAGGTAAGGAGCTCAGCAGGATGTTTGTTTGGTTAATTTGCACTTTCCGGAGCCGACTTTTGCATGTGACAGGCTGCAGGGTGATCTGGGAGAGACAGCCAGGATCTGTGTGCACATGTGCAGACAAAAAAAAACTCCAAAAAGAAGAGTTTTTAAATGCAGTTGTGTTGCTGTGGAATGTGATCACACCCTTTTCTACATGTCGATAACTGTTACCGTGTTGTTGCGCTCAGCTGCATCATCCAGGCCGCTTGTTATCTGGGCTCTGAGTTTTGGCCGACCGGCGAAGAGGCAAGCTGGTCATGAATTTCACTCATGGATCTCATGATATTGGTGATGTGATGAAGGAAAGCAGGAGGCTCACAGCTGTTGTTGTTGTCTCCTAAAACTTGTGTAAATAAGTGGTGATTTTAGTGTCAACTTAAGTAACCAGTTTGACTCCTAGTTGTCTGTTATTTGAGGAAAACTTTCTCTTGTATCACTGGAGCTGAGGAGCAGCTGTACCAGCCCTGCGAAACATGGATAGGCATAATTTGTGGTGTGCCCAAATGCCTTTCACAAGCTATTTAACCCTGTGAAACCTGAGGAAACTGAGTGATTTATTAAAAAATAATTTTTAAAAAAGGACCATCTTGGCAAGTAATGTCCCACAAATTGTGATTAGTAAAAGGTGACCAAAAAATGGCCCGGAAATTAGTTGTACAAAGGGGGAAGATTATTAAAATAAAATAAAAAAAAGAAAAGAAAAAAAGAAGTAAACTAAAGTAAAAGTTTTTTCAGGTAATTTTCTTGGAACTTTTTACTAATTTCTGGCTAATATTTTAGCCATCTGAGTTGCTAGTTGCCTTTTTCCTAGTCTTTGAGAGAAATCTAGACAATTTTCTCAGGTTTCAAAGGATTAATTGTATGAAATTGTATTTTCAGCCTTTGAAGAAAAAAAATAATAATAAAAACCAATAAATGTACAGCTGACTTAGTTCTCCTGTCAGGTTTCTTTGATGTTGGGTGTATTTAATTATCACCCAGGGCGCACTTTTTCATTTCATCAGACGCTTTTTGAATGTGACGTGTGAACTGGACTTGAAGTCTAATATTGTGCGATAGGAGCCTCGTGTGCTGTGCAGAAGAAAAACAAAGCTTTGTTTAAACAGTATTATCTTAAAACAGGTTTAACTGCAGAGGGGAAATAGTGTCATTTAAAGCCTGGAGAAAACTGGAGTTAGCTGCAGGCTTCTTTGGATGCAAAAGTGTTTATGTGGCATTTCTTTGTAATGAGAAATGTTTGTTGCTGCTGCTTTTGTATCAGGGACATTTCCTCTTTTATGATTTATAACCAAGGAGATTCTGAGGTAAATATTTGACTCGGGCATGCATGCATAATGGTGAAAACACTGAAGCCATTTTGAAAATTACATGAGTGAGTTTGCCTCTAGTATGTGAAACCCCCTGCGGTGAAAAAACACTGAAACATGTAAATATTAATGTCTCGCTCTTTCTCTTTGAGGCACAAAAAAAAAGAAATAAAAAATTGCATTTTCTCAATGTTAAAAGGACAGTTCACCCCCATATCCAAAATATGTAATTTTCCTCCTACCTGTAGTGCTTTATATATATATATATTTTTTTTTTAAAAAAAAAACTCAACATCTCTTTCCAAAAGTTACACCACAAACTACTAACCTGCCATGCATACTCCAGCGTTTTCTGTTGTTTTTGCCGATTTGTGTACACGTGGATCGTTCTCACAACGATCATATAGAGCAACTTTTTTAAGAATGGCGGAAGGAAAGACTTTTCCAATTTTAGTAGGGCCGTTGTCATCTAAACGTGTACCAATATTCTGAAAAATAGCACTTAGAAAGGACTAATTTTGTTTTGTTATATTTCAAGCAAAGCTTACTTTCTTAATTATAAGGTGCTCACACATTGAACACATTGTTATTCTTGGCCAACAAAATGTTAAAGCTTTTTTCTGTCAATGAAAGGTAGACGTGACAAACCAGTGCAGTAGCCGAACTGTCAGCTTTAATTTTGGTATCAAACAACAAGATTCATGTAGCTGAAATAATTCCTATGAATTGTGAGAAGTCATTCACTGCACTCATCATCTCCTCTCTGTCCTCTCTGTATCTGTATTTAAAGAGTCAGGCATGTGACATATTGGAGGTGTCCAACTCCCTTCTGTCTATTCATAGTGGAGGACAGAGACGTGTGTGTGTGTGTGTGTCTGCGCGTGTGTGTGTGTGAAAGCATTGTATAGTGGATTTTTTTGCTGTCTAAAATCTTAACTCAGCACTGACAGGACCTTATCACCATGAATATATAACATGTAAAGCAGTATATTAAGAAACATGCAGCACAGTCACAGTAAGAGGATGTAGCAGGCGGCTGAGTTAGTCTGAAACTAAATGGACGTAAAATTGTGAATAAATTTAAGCCTCCACTGAAATCTGATAAAGTACTTAAAATCTGCAGTGTTTTCTTCTCTAAGAAATGAATTAATAAGTTAGAACGTTCTGCAGTATCAGCATTGAGACTGTGAGTATTTGTGGCTTTGTTTGCCTGGAATCGGGTTTTAGTTTGTCATCGATGATGTGGTGTGTAAACCATTTCCTGTGGGTAGTAAGTATAGTGTAGTGTTATGAGCAGCACGTCAACATCAACAGCTTTGCATCTACAGCAGAGCTGTCACTGATTCTGTTTTATGGAAGTAAATAATAGTTGTGAGAATTTGAATCATTTGGTTGCAACTGAATATTGTATAAGTATATCATGAGTGTCGGAATATTTATATTAAACGTCCAAATCTCATTCGACTGACTTGATTTTCTCTTTAGTCGTGTAATAGAATAGAAATACTTTATTTTTCCAGTGAGGGAAATTGTTAAAGCTCTAAGGGTAGTTTCAGCTCGTAGTGGCCCAACGGTGAAATTTCACCGACATGTGATGCCCTATGGCCCAAAAAGACTTTTCCTATTGACTTTCACGGTGAAAGAGACATCTGTAAATCAGTGAATAGATTTATTTCAGCATCAAAACCACTGTGAAATGACTGATTTCACTGTCAGGATTTGATCCATTGGGTCTGGTAAGTCCTGGAGAGCAGTTGAAGCATTTTTTTCTGCATGCACCACTGAGCATCTCTAGGAGTAATCAGGGCCGCAGGTTTAACGTTGTATCCAGTTCTCATAATACATCCATAGGTGATTGCAAATTTAGACAGAAAATTAATGTCTAATGTCTATTTCTTATGAATATCATTTGCTTCCATATATTTAATGTAGTGAGAGCCTTTAAACTTTTTTTAATTTATTGCAGGTCACTAAAATTAGATTTTTTTTATGGTGTAGTTTTGATCAACAGTTACAGTAAATTAAGATCAGTTTCTCTCACTGTTGGGCTTTTTGTTATCTTTCAGTACTTTTTCTCACACAGACACACACACACACACACACGTGCACACCTGGTAGTTGTCTTAAGGGCTAACTGAATAATCCAGTTAGTGTGACGGGGGTTAAAGGTTAATTGATTTACACCTCCACTCACTATATAATTAGACTTCAAAAATGAATTGGACCAAGATAATACATAATATTTACTTTCTGTATTTAAAGGCGCATTGAGATCAGATTAGATCAGTTCAGAGGGGACTGTGGTATAGTCGATTTTCTATTCAATAGCCTGACAAATTTGTAACAAAACAACAGAATAAATACCTTAGAATTAGCCCAGCTGGTACATAGAAATGGTGACATGTTACTGCGCATCCGAAACAGGTCACACAAGGAAACCCATAACTCAATTAAGAAGCAGCAAACCAAAATTGCAGAGACTATTAGATTAGATTAGACACAACACCAAATGCTTCTTGGTGGACAGACTTTAGTTGTTATCGGCTGTAATAAAAACGAAAACCCTTCTTTCTCTGCTTGTTTTCATCTGTTAGTGAAACTCCTGACAACAAGCTGTTAAAGTTCATGCTAACTTTAACATCAGAACAATAGACACAAGATGAGCTACCTAACAGTGTAACAGTAAGTCCACTTTTTATTGATAAAAACACTGAATATGGATATATTGTAGCAGTGAAGCTGCAAGGCCAAATCATTCTTCTTGAGGACCCAGGGGACACTGGAAAGCAGGGCAGGCGCCACAGCTGATAATGATGCTGTGTACTTTACTGTCCTGGGGGCGAATAACAGGACAAAAAGTTCAGTCAGCTGACTGATCACATGACCTCCGACTCAATAAGCAATGGAGCAGAGAGGACCTCCACAATACAGCTCTTCCACACTCGGTGCACATCTTGTTTTTCATTAGTTTGTTGTTGGTTACGAGTCGACAGCTGTAAAATGTAAATAGCTTCAACTAAACACATCAGTGCTATTGGAGTCATGAGACCTGCAGGTTGCAGCTCAGTGCTTCACATTAGTTTGAATTCCACAGTAACAGTGTTTTGTTCTTTATTCGATCCGAATTAGATTTAGTCAAATTTAGGTCCTGCACTTGAAATTTGTTTTTATGCCTCCGTGCCGGCGATAGCTTTGGTTGGAGGGGTTATGTTTTTAGGCTGTCCACTGTCCATCCCATTCTTGTGAAGGCAATATCTCAAGAGCACCTTGTGGGGATTTGTTAAAATTTGGCACAAATGTCCAATTGGACCCAATGATAGTTCATGTCATTCTTTTGAATACAATATCTGAAGAAATTCTTTTAATCTGGCACAAACATCCACTTTGATTTGGTGGTCAAAGGTCATTGCGACTTTGTCCATCTCATTTTTGTGAACCAGGTAACTCTAAATTTGTATATCTTCAAATTTGGCACAAACGTCTACTTGACCAAAGGATGAACTGATTAGAATTTAGCGGTCAAATGTCAATGTCACTGTGACCTCATCGGTCTCATTCTTGTGAACGTGGTATCTCAAGAAATCCTTGAGGGAATTTCATCAAATATGGCACAAACGTCAACGTCACAAACTTGGACTCAAAGGTGAACTGATTAGAATTTGGTGGTGAAAGGTCACTGTGATCTTGCATCCATCTCCTTCTTGTGAACATGAGATAGGCCTTGAGGGAATTCCTTCAAATTTACCACAAACATCCACTTGTACTCAGCAGTGAGCTGACTAGAATTTGCTGGTCAAAGGTCACTGTGACTTTATCCATTGCATTTTTATGAACCAGGTAACTCAAGAACATTTGGAAGGAATATCTTCAGATTTGGCACAAACTTCTTGGAATCAAGGATGAAATGATTGCAATTAGTTGGTCAAATGTCACTGTGATTTCATCAGTTGCATTCTTGTGTACCCTATAACTCAATAACATCTTGAGGGGGTTTCTTCAAATTTGGCACAAATGTCCATTTGGACTTCAGGATGAACTGATTATAGTTTGGTGGTCAAAAGTCACTGTGATCTTGTGTCTATTTCATTCTTGTGAGCGTGATTTCTAGAGAACACCTTGACAGAATTTCTTTAAATTTGGCATAAACATCCACTTGGACTTAAGGATAAACTGACTCCGGGTCACTGCACTCTGGCCTCATGTTGTTGGCCATAACTCAAGACTTCATACACAAATTCTGACAACTTTTCACACAAATGTCTAATAGGATGAAATAATGAATTGATGACATTGATATCCAAAAATGCTATTTCATTGTGACATCATAATGTCCTTTCCTGGCTATTATTAAACGTCATAACTCAGGAACAGCAGGAGTCATTTGGTTGTGTACTGAATAGGTGACTCTCATTTTGAAACTGTGCTGATTGTATAGATTCTTTGTGCTACTCAGGGAAGATGTGAGTGAAGCATCCATGTTTTCACATGTTGGATATAAAGTTAAAGTTGGCAAGTTCCTGGAGGCATGCAACCGTGAGGTGGTAATTCGGGACAGGAGGAGCTTTGCGTTTGGAATATGAAGATCACTGGTGCCTTAAGAGTCACAGTTGTTAAAGTGTGACTTGTAAGTGAATCCTTTGGGTTTTCAGTCTTATTTTTGGTATCTTAGTTTCCCAGAAATCACTCCTCAATCAAACTGTGGTGTCCTCTTTGCATTCACTGTCATGCAGTGTGAGTTTCTGGGGGTTGCACTATCAACACACATGTGAACTACAGAGTAATCCCTCTGTACAGCAAAGAAACCACTAAATGATAAAACCCTTCACTTCATGTGCAACAGCAGAGAAGTCCCGGACTGTGAAAAAAAATGGAAATGCTTTTATGCTCTGGATATGCTGTGAGCTGGATCACTGCTGTGTTTAAGTAACCACTGACAGAGAAAAGCTGAACATATTGGTTTAGATGGAAATGTCACAGGTTTTTACTGCAGTACTGTAAACACAATCTGTTTAGTCATGGGTCCTTATGGGTAGTTGGTCATAAGTAGGCCATTTTATTACCTTCTTTAACCAGCTGACACACCACACAAGTATTTTTATTAGAGGTATTCTTTGTTTGTTTTTTTAAAGATACTGTATTTTGGAGGGCTTTTAATGCCATTATTTGATAGGAGAGATGACAAGAAATTGGGAGGCATGCAGCAAACGGCCACCAGTCGGGCTTGAACCCGGGCTGCTGCAAAATAAACTGCTCTACAAAAGGGCAGATCTTTTCAAATGGAAACTCCCACTTAGATGTTAGCAAAAGCCTGCATTTCAGTGCTGATGAACAGTAACATTGTGTTCAGAAAGGTAAAATACCTGCACCTGTCAGCTAGGCGCTCATGTAAACAAACCAAGTAAGTTATCAGCTGTGCACCTGAGATCATAGACGTGAGGTAAAACCACTTAAAAAAGCTGGTTCAGTGATTGCTGTCTTTCTGTTCTTTGAACCTTTTTAAAACAGAAAACATGTGTTTTATATTACTGTATTTCCTGGAAATGACACATGGGAAAGCCAACAGCAGTTTCTTTTGTGTCAATCTGGAGAGTTGTTTTGGGATCATTTTCTTTGGACCCAAGTGTTGGATGGATGAAAAGATGAACAAAACATCCAAAGCTGCTTCTTCTCACTTGATGGCTTGTTGTGTGCATTTATAAATAGTTTCCTAAAATAACAGACGTGACTTCTATCATGATCTCTGTAATACTCCTGAACTCCGGATTTGAACTGCCGACCTGCCAGTGTTAGTGCCTTGCTTCTTAATGTCCTCATCCCTCCTCTTCTGCCCCCCTGCATCCATGCTGACCTTTCAAATCCAGCTGTGTGTGCTGTCTGTACAGATGTTAGCCCACCTCCTGCTGTGGGATTAGGAAGGGATCGAGGAAGCCCTGGTGGGACTCACAGATGAGACATAAATAGAGTACACCTGAGCCAAGTGTGTCTCATCCAGAAGCCGGTGGACTCTCTGGTCCCATTTTGAAACCAGAGTAACTTCTTGGACAGAAGCCCTTTACCAAACTGTGTGGTGTTTGCTCGTGCAGAGAACAGCTTATTTGTGTCACTATAGCTGGACGAAACAGTAGTAATTGTAGTTTCTGTGCACAGCAGGTCATGCAGCTGCCGTTTAGCTTCACTTCATTGATCTTCCAGCTGTGTCGTCTCAAAAGTACCTTGCTGCTTTGCTAAGTGGGTCTGAAATGCTGAAAGGTTTCGGACAATCTGAGGGGTAAACGAGGACGACGTCTCGACAAATTGGATCACCAAGGGTCAATCTTCATTCATGTTAGCGATTATTGATCGTTCACTCTGGACTATAGATTGGTTGACGACAGCAGACTTCGCAGGACAGATGGAAACCGAATTAATTGTCTGATCTGCTTAAGATGATTCAGAGGTCACAACAGTCAGACAGAAAGGTCTCTGACAAATGTCAGCTGACCTTTAATGTAAAATAGATTATTAGGAAGCAAACGTTTTTTAACAACAGTTCAAGAAGATGTCATTCGCTGTTCAGATAGTTTTGGATCAGTATTGTAATTTAGCCAATTTTAGAACATTTTATTCAGGTGTTAAGCTGCTTGTGTAGAAGACATTTACCGTTAGACATTTTTTTTCAATCAGAAGTTTTTCAGAAAAAAGAGAGACGAAACATTGAGAAGTTTATATACTGTAGGCCTCATACATTAACCCTTCAAAACCTGAATTGTCATCAGTTTTTTTGTGCTGCATTAAGATTAGCAAATTGCTTTGATTTTGTCTGAGAACATGGGGAAAAAGGCAATGAGCAACTTTGCAAAGAAATGTCCCACAAATTGCAAGAAATTAGTAAAAAGTGACAAGAAAAGATGTTTAAAATTTGTTTTTTTGAAAATTGAAAAAATAATTTGGAAAAATGTCAAGAAAACTATATTTACAATCATTATACGAATAAATTTAAAATTAGGTTTAAAAAAACATACTTTCTACTCAGTAATCAGTACTTTTTGCGGTAATTTTCTTGTTTTTTTTGTTTTTTTACATTTCCTTTCTGCATTTTTTCAGGCTGTTTTCTTGTAAGTTTTTTTTACTAATTTCTTGCTCATTTTTGAGTCATAACTTGTTAAAATGCTCATTCCCCCCTCATCAAGTCTACTTTTAAATGGTTAAGTTTGAATCCTTCAGATTTTCATTATTTCATACTAGATTTTAATTGCACAAGGGATTCATAGGGTGAGTGATGAGTTTACCTAAATATTTATGCATTTATTTCATTGATAAAAGCCTCCCACCTCAAGTAAAGTGCTCAGACTTTCTCCAACTTTTGAGGTGCAGCTTTAAAAGAAACGCACTCAGATAAAAACTTTTATACCTAAATCTAAAGTCAAACCTCCATTTGTCATCACAAGCTCCTTTAAAACAGATTCAGATCATTTGCATTTTACGACTTGATGCTCATATAACAAAGATTTAAAGGATGCTGTGATGTTTGAAGCAGCCTTCGTGACTCCTCTTTTGGGAGCTACTTAAAACACAGTGAGCATTTTTGGTGAGAAGAGACACATTAATCCGGTCGGTGCTGATCAATTATTAACACAGCAAAGGCCAAGCTCCCGTCACACCCCTGCTGTAGTAAAATGGAAATCTTTAAAAAAAAAAAATCCATCCATAGCTTTTTCTGTAACATTTCTATGTATAAACTTGTCTTTAGATTTAAAAACGAATCCAAAAGATATTTCACTGATTCTATTGAAACTTTCAACTAATATCATGTTGGATGGTCGCACCCTAAAATCCTCCAAAATCTTTTTGGCTTCTGTCCTCAAAGCTTTTTTTCTAGCTATAAACTCTACAACAAAACCCTTTCTTTTTTGCCCAAAGCCATCTAGTCTTAAGAGAATAAATTAATTTGGAAATCTCACTCAGATTTGGATAAAAACATATTAAACTGATATGAATTATTTATTGATTTAATTAAAGGATTAATGTTGCATTATGTATAAAGATCTAATGAACCCCAAAGATACAACACCCTCATTTTTCATCAGCAGTAATTTGTAGATGATGAGGAATACGAGAGGTACAGGCTGTTGTTACTGTCTTTCTCTGCCTGGCAAAGTATATCCAGCATTAGAATAATAAACCATTAAATGAAAAGGCTATGAATATTCATCTTTCTACTCCTCTTTTTTCAGTCAAAATTATTCAGGAACTTTTTTTACTATTACTTGATGTTACTAATTAATTAATTTCTGATCATAATAATAATCGCTAAAGTGTTTTCTACAAAAGAAGCAAGTGGTGAAGAAAATGACATTATGAAAGTACTAAAAAATGGAATGATAATTTATTATTATCCCATTTTTTCATGTAACATAATTTCAAATATATAATTATGGTTTTCTGGACATTTAACCTGATTTTTTGATCATATCTAATAATATAATAATCCAACCCTGCTAATTTTCAGATCATTTTTTTGTCACCTTTTACTTACAAAGTTGCTCATTATGTTTTTCTCGTATTTTTTGAAAGAAACACATTTTCTAAGGTTTCAGAGTTAAATGCCAATGAAAGGCATCTGAATGCACCTCAAGAAAACCAATGTCGATCCAGGTGTTAAAGGGTTAAAGGTGTTAAGGACTTTCTGTCAACATTAAATCACAGAAGTAAGGGTGCATTCAGGCTTTATTATTATCTGCATACTTATGCAGTGGAGCAGCTTGCTGATATTAGCAGATATAAATAATGGAGTCATATTTGTGCATCATTGCTGCTTTAGGACTTCACACAATCTTCGTCCTCTTGCTCCGTTTTGCAGATCAAATGCACAGTGTGTGTAATAAATCTGAGAGTGTTTAGAGCAGCACAGAGCTGGGAATTACACTCTGGAGTCTGTCAGGTGGATTCATGCCTCTCCGCGGGGGTGCGGACTCCTCGAGTATTGGAAGTGATTTATGCGGCACTTTGTGCAAGATTTAACCTGTTGATCGTAAAAGCAACATCACAACACAAGATGGATGTGTTGTTCATTGTCAGGCCATGTTGTGCATCCATTATTTTCCTGAAGTTACAAAGACAGTTTAAAAAAAATGAATCATGACTTTTTTTTTCCTGATCCGTCACCTCAAACTACACCAAAAAGAAAAGAAAAAAACATTTTGTAAGTTAACCTCTGTTTAAAACTTGCAAAAAATGAAGCACTCACTTTGTCAATAGTCCATCACATGTGATGTTTAATGTGTTTGCGGCTCGTTTCTGTTAAAAAGAACAATTGTCCTATGACATGTCATGAGAGGAGAGAAAAATAATATTCTCAGTAAAACTTTATCTGATTATTTATTTATTTTTAAATGTCGCACTGAGAAGAATCAGACTTAGCAGGGGAGTTAATCTGACTCATAGTTTGAAGTTTCTCAATTTCTTTTGAGTGCCAGAACTGCAGCTCTGAAGCATGACTGGACACCTCTTTGCTGATATAACACGGCTCGCTAAAGCATCTGTCACTGCCACAACCCAATCCCAAAAAATATGCTGGTACTGTAACTTTTTGCAAACCATAGATTTGTTACCTTTGCATGTTACTGTGTTGTGGATTTAAATTTTACATTCCAACAACGCTGTGGTTAACATGTGGTTATGTGTAGTAACAAAAAAAAACTTGGTTATGGTTAGGAAAAGATCATGTTTTGGCTCAAAATACCTGGCTTTAGGTGCACAATCCACGCTGGAAAAACAAGAACAGGTCCCTAAAAAATACCCATGTCTGGGTGCTAAAAGCCAGCAGGGAACACAGCGATAGGTTGCTAAAAACACCCACATTTGGGTGCTAAAAAGCAGCAGGTAACACAGTGATGAGTTGCGAAGAAACGCCCACTTTTGGGGCTGAAAAGGCCCTGAAAAAACAGCAGTGACTCACTACGAGTCAACTCGTGGTCTGCAGCAGAGCAGGTGTCTCACCTACATTTCTAACCATCTACTATCCCCTTCACCAAAACATTTATTTGCTACCTCACTTTAGAAATGTTGATTTAAGTATGAAACTTGCAAATTTTACATATACAGAATGTGGTTTGCAGAAACTTACAATGCCAACATTTTCTTCTGGCGACTGGGCTACGCTTGTATCAGTTTCATACTCTCCATGTTGCATCACTGCAGCTCCTTTTTGTGACTGAGTTGTCGGTTCTGGAGGTTCTTCTGGCAGAAAACATGCTGCTACAGGAGTACAAATATAGTTTAACATTGTTAGTGGTCTCTGTGTGGCCTCCTCCACCCTCTGCTGCTGATACATCTGTTCTGTTTTCACAGTATTTTTCATCAGATTCTTCTTTATTTAATTT
Organism: Plectropomus leopardus; assembly: GCF_008729295.1. NCBI lineage: Eukaryota > Metazoa > Chordata > Actinopteri > Perciformes > Serranidae > Plectropomus > Plectropomus leopardus. The sequence continues at coordinate 25,076,747 of NC_056482.1, forward strand.
TTGTTTTTCTTCCTTTGTTGCTTCCTCACAGAGGCACATTGTGACGCATTTTAACACAAGCCTGTAGCGATAATCCACGACTATACAACTCTGTTCGTTTATAAAGCTGCAGATTAGTTTACGAAGCTGCAGACTGCTCGTGTATGCAGTGAGGACCGTTTTTGTCTGACAGATGTGAAGGATAACAGAGGAGGAAGAGCAAAACACGTCTTCCTGATAGACGCTCTGATAGTGATACACTGATAATGTGTCATCATGCAAATCGTGTCCTCTCTGAGCAGCGGGACTGGACTGTTGTAGGCTCCTGTCTTTCTGTTTGTTTTTATCCTCTTTCTGTTTGTTTCCTCTCTCTCCTCTTGTGTGCAATTGCTCATACATTTTTAATGCCACTTCGTGTTTTATGTTTTTGTTCTCACTTGTTATTAAGTCAGAGGTTTAGCAGACACCGGGAAAAAACACTTCCAACAACCTGATGCAGCAAAGCTGTAAACCATTTTTTCTATTAGTTGGTACATATGTCTAGTATTATAATTTCCAAAAACACAAAAACAGAGCATTACACTAACAATAATAACAATCAAAAGACATAAAACAGCAACAACACAGCAGCATGAAAATACATATACAAACAAAACCAAATAAAAGATATAAAATACATTTAAAATGAAATACGCAAAAATTATGTAGGCTGTCTTTCAATGCCATTCTTGTCTTATGATAATTTCTATGTAATTTTTTAACAAAGCTATAAGAAACTATAAGCTTTGATATAAAAGAAAATATTTAACAGTACTCCCTCTTTATTATAAATTATTATATTTAGCTTTATTATAAAAAGTATTTTGTTTAACTTTATTATAGCAGTACTTAATTTAATTTAACCTTCTTTTAACAGAATTTAACTTTATTATAAAAGTATTTGATTTAACTTTATTATAAAAGTTGTTTTTTTTAATGAAAGCAGTTTTCATGTAACTTCACTATAACAATATGTTATTTAACTTTATTATTAGCTGCTTTATTCAGCTGTATTGTAGCTGTAGTTCTTTTATAATTTTGTGTTTTGATATTCTACAGTAGTATAATAGGGATTTCAAAATGTAAGATATATATCATGTATTGCGATGTGATGAGTTGTTTGGTATATAAAATAGTGAAAACGATGACCAGTGTTTCTCAAAGCCCAACTCGATGTCCTCGGATGTCTCGTTTTTGTCCACAAATCAAAGATATTAGTTTACTTTAATCCCTGCTTTCTTTTATTCTGCCCTATTGTATTTTTATCTGTTTTTGTATTGGTCCTGACGGTGACTGAGAGTCTTGCTGTTCTCTGCCGTCAGCTGATCGAGCTGCTGTTAACTGTTTCACCCTCAGGGACTCATGACTGACCAACTGATGACACTGCAAACATTCCTGGTTTCCCACCAGTGACCACAGATCAATGAGCTCGACCCTCCTCCCTGTCTCACCCCCAACCTTGCACCCTCCAAGGGCTTCATCAGTGCCAGGACTTATGGATGCTAAATGTGTGAGAGCAAGGGAGGAAAATAACATTGAAAAATACAATGCACTGTCCCTCACTGAGTCAGCATAAGACCAATTGTGTCCCATATTTTCATGAAACTGTTAAAATGAGGACAATGCAAATGAGTTCTCTCAAATATTGGTAGGGACAATCATGTCCTTACAAAATATAAGCTCACATATTGCTCACAAATTAAGGCCCAAAAAGTAACAAAAAGAAGTTAAAAAAAAAACAATTTAAAGGACTTTTAAAAATAAAATAGACAAAAAAATGCAAGGAAATAACCTTGAAATGTGCTTACAAATAACTAATAATTTTGTAAAATAATTGTAAAAAATAAAATTACAATTTTTAACAAATCTAATTTTTTGGAGATTTTTCTGTCTTTTTTAAAAAAAAAATTCAAGTTTTCCAAAGTTTAAAAACTTGTGAAGGTGTCTGAGCACAGCACAAAAAAAGTGATGTTGATCCAGGTTTGAAAGGGTTAATCACCATTTGAGTGAGTTATATGTAGAAGTCAAATGTGCCTGGAAAAAAAACTGATCATGTAACATACTGGTATTCACTGCTGGGAATAGCTGCTATTTAAACAAACTTGAGGAAATGATTGGTTGTCGAATGTACCCTCTAGTTGGTGAATAGTGTCACTCTGATTTGTGCCGTGCTGAGATACAGGGAGGTTATTGTGCGCAGATCAGAGCTGCTGGTTAATCACTGTCCTCACTCTAATAAGGCGCAGTGTTATATGTGCTTCCTCTCAGCTGAGTGAATTAAAGTCTTGTGATGCTCTCACGAAATATACCACATTTAGCCACGAGGCAAACAGACCCCAGACTACAACTCACAACACTTGCTTTAAGAATTTCACGTGCAAACTGCATTCCTTTTTCCTCTGTAGAAAAAACATCTGCACTCACTGATGCTCACGAGTTTATTATTCACTATTTTTTTCACTGAGAGTTTATCTTATGTTGGAGTGCGGTTGGGATTCTTGTTCTCTCAACAACCTAAAATGTCCATTAAATTATCCGTAGATATTCGTTATCCCCTGAAGATGAACCTTATGACATTGGTGCACCGCTGACCTTTCCTATAACACCATCATCAGAACAAAAATTCCACTTGTCATTTTTAAGTTGCAACACCTTCACAAAATTTGGTAAATTCATCTCATTTTTAAGTAAACTTAAAATTAGATGTAATGTAAATATAAATTGAGATTAATACTTATATTTAGTTTTCCAATGCAGCTGGTTTCCAAGATTATTTTAAGCAACATCAGCTCGTCATATTTTACAAGGTGTGCTTCAAAATAAGAGCACCAGTGGTTCCACTTTGATTTATTTAGTTATAACAATACTTTATTTAACTATAACAGTATTTTATTTAGCTGCATTATAACAGCACTTTATTTAACTTCTATAATACAGTAGCTATTTTATTTAACCTTAAAATTGCAACTTTATAACTGTACTCTTAGTCGTCTACAGAAGTTTAGAGATTTTAGAATACCTAAATATATGTAGCGTGACATGATGTTGCCTGAAGCATCACAATGTGATTTTTATGCCATATTGCATAGCCCTAACTGACTAAAATTACCTCATACAACCCAACTTTAAAAAAAAAAACCAAAACTATGTCTTTAAATGTAGTATAGTATTAGAGTAATGAGATTTGGCTTTTTTTGTTAGACTTAATAAAAAGGAATAAACCTGTTGTATGAGTTTTTATACTGCACTTTTTCTTACAGCCCATTACATTTTCTACTGCTTTCTCATACTTATAGACAAATACACTCTCTTTTCCACCACCACGTATTATTACTATACACACACACACACACAGACACACAAAGTCACCATTTTCCCAGAAAGTCATGTTACGGTTATGACGACCCTCTGACCACCCTTCAATAATTCAGCAGTGGGTAGAATAACAACACAAACACACTTCTTACTGTCACTGAGTGTATGAGTATGTTTTCTTTCCATCAGCTTCTAGAACTACTTTAAATCTGATGTCAGTGTTTCTTAACCCTTTGAAACCCGATTCCACATCAGTTTTTCTCGTGCTGCGTTCTGACGCTTTTCACTAGCTGTTTAACCCTTTGAAACCTGAGCATATTAATTTTATTTCTTTCAAAAACATGGGGGAAAAGTGTCAAGAAATAAGTAAAATGTGACAAGATAATGACCTGAAAATTAATTTTGAAAAAGGTGGGAGGATTATTATAAATTTATCTAAAACTGAGAAAAAAAACGTGCCCAGAAAACTACGATGAGAATAATTATAATCATATATTTAAAATAATATTCCAAGATTTTTTTTCTAGATATATATTTCTTCAGTTTTTAACACTTTTTTGGTCATTTGCTTCCTTTTTTTAAAATTACTTTTCCCTGCTTATTTTCAGGGAATTTTCTTGTAAATTTGTGCTTATTTCTTTCTCATTTTTGGCTTCTTCACATCTTTTAAAGGAAATCAAAGGATTTTGCTCTGGTTTCAAAGGGTTAAAGCAGCCCTTTTTTCGAATTCACACACCCAGCTATAGAAACTTGAGTTACTCTCTGTTTGTGTGCATATGTTAACCAGGGTCCCCACAGATCCTTAAAAAAGTTTTAAAAGGCATTGAATTAATCAATCTAAAAAAAGGCCGTAATTGTTCCTAAAATGTTTTGAATTGATTTTTCATAAGTCTTAAAAGACATAAAAGGTACAATTTTATGAATCTTTTTCTGACATTGCATTGTTAAATCTCAAAACAATAAACTAAATAAATAAAAACATTAAAAAAAAAAAGAAAATATCTCAGAATACCACTTGCACTGCTGACACCCAGAAGTCATGTTTTATATTAAAGAAAATATTAGGGCAACATTTTAGATTTTTCTCCCTAACCCGAAGTAATTACAGTCAGGTTGTTTTGTTTTGTTTTGTTTTTTCTTTCCAATTTCCCCCCAGTTTTGGTTACAGTGAAGTCAGTCTTAAATTGCATTAACTTGCATTGAAAAAGTCTTTAAAAGTTGTAGGAACCCGGTTAACGTCTCTGTCTGTCTCCCACAGGTTTATTTCGGTCATCACTATGACTGATGGGGATTATGACTACCTTATAAAACTCCTTGCCCTGGGGGACTCTGGCGTGGGGAAGACCACCTTCCTGTACCGATACACAGACAACAAGTTCAACCCCAAGTTCATCACCACAGTCGGCATCGACTTCAGGGAAAAGAGAGTGGTGAGTTTGACCTCTGATGTGTGTGCATGTGAGATATATTTTTGTTTCTGAATCAGTTCATCTTAAGCTTCATTTCATCTAGACGTCAGTTTTCTGTTAACGCCAACCTCCTTACACGCTGGTTAATGCAGGCTTGGTTACCATGGCTACCGTGGCATTTGCCCAGGCGTTTTCTTTGGGCTGTTCTTATCACAGAACAAACAGTGGGTCAGGTCATGTCTGGATTTTCTGCTGCTTTTCTCCCGCAGCAGATGCTGGGCTGAGTCACAGTCATTACATCAACTTCAAACCGGGGTCAGATCCATCAACAGCCTGAGATCGGTTATCTGTGCAAAGACGGCTTAGGTTAACTCGTGAGGTGCTAACATGGTGATTGCTGTGGGATTAATACATTTAAAAAATAATAAACATAATGTGACCAGAGTTCTCTCTTTGTTATTGCAGTTTACAAACTTAAAAACCTGCAGTTTGATGCAATCCCGTGTTATAGAAATAATTCTCAACCTTTTTTTATTGAGTATTGTACAAGTCAAAGCGTTATTTCACATGGGGAAAAAAAGCTCACTCAACAAGTGAAAATTCCCCAAAAGAAATGTAAATATTAAAAAAAGAAATACAGATCCTTTTATATTCCTTCCTCAATTATTTTTTGACCTCTTAGTTTATTTTGAAACCCCCCGGAGGCCTGACTGCTGGATCGGAGACGACTGGGTTAGAGGTTAAAATGATGCTTAACAGGAGCTGTTTAAAGTCTGAAAAGTCAGCGTCAGGTGAAGGGTTTGGTATCATTTGCTTTTTTGTCTCCATAGTGGTGCTAAAACAATATATTTAAAATTGTAGCAGTGCCTAGTTGGTGCCTAAAAAGATATGTTTTAAAAAATAAAGCACAAAACAGTGACATTAAAGAACAGCTTTTTTGATTGCAATGGCAAATTTAAACTTCAGATTAATTTTCACAGCATACTTAACTTAAAATAGAAATAGATACAAAGCCTCACTAACAAATTGACCATATAAATAATACTGGACTCAGCTATAATATTTTACTGCCTTCATGTTCTCCTCAGAAATAAGCAAAAAAAACATATATAAAAATTTAGTAAAAAGTTGCGATAAAGTTACCTCACGCTAAGTTTTAAAAAAAAGTTAATAAAAAAACAAATAAGAAAAAGACCTTAAGAAACTGCAAATAATCCAAGATCTATATCTTTCATTTTGGGGTTGCTGTGCAGTGTAGGCTGTTGATGATCGGCCAATAAATCAGGCTTTCACCATCTTAATGGACACGCAAACAAATGTGCATTTGTAGAGCAGTCAATAGGAACTTAGCCTCTCTGAAATGACCTGTGATTGGACAAAGTCTCCCGTCATGGGCTACGTTTTCTAAGTCTACTTGAATTACAGTGTGCTCAGAGTTTATTGTGGAATTTTTGCCAAAATAAAACTGTCTCCTGCAGCTTTGGGAGGTTTTAATTGATCTTATTCTTCCAGTGTAGCAACTTGTCAATACTGGAATCTGGTGTTAATGAGAGAAATCCACAGCTGCTGTTCTCTGTGAAGAAACGAGTGGTTTACAGCCACCTTTGAAGTCCACAGAGGGTTTCACACTCAAAACATTGATTTTGGCTAGAGCACCACTTTAAACTGTTACTGAGACCTGCTGAAGACATTTAGTCTTATTGGTGGAATCTCATAAGGGTGAATACACGGAGACGTCTGAGTGTGAGCCTGAATCAGAGAGTGGGCGAGGCTCTGTTGGTCCGACGCTGGGTCACACTGGTGCTGTTCTGCCTTCGCACGTCGGAAACACTGACAATGCTGCTTTAATCCCACCGCTCCGGATGACTCATAGGATTGATTACTGTTCCTCACCTCCTCTGTGTGTGTGTGTGTGTGTGTGTGTGTGTGTGTGTGTGTGTGTGTGTGTGTTAAGCTCACACCCCGTGTTCAGGAGTCAAAAGTCAAACAGAAGCAGACACGTGCGATCGCAGCTGTATCTCGGTGCAGTCAGTGGCTCCTCCTCAGGGTCTTTATGGAGCCTGAGTGCTGAATGTGAACCCGTTTGTTTATCATTCGAGCCACTGAAGCACAGTGGACACTTTAGGCGAGCTGTGATGAAGACAAACGGAGCCGAATACCCAGCTAGTGATTTTTGGTTCTTAAAACATTCTGAGAATGGTACAATGCGACCAATGCAATCTTTTAGTAACATTTTCAGAAGCACGTTTTCTTTGAGTTCCCAGGATGTTCTTCGATTTTTTTCCCTTTTATAGGTCACATGATGCTATGGCTATGTGCCTTTCGGCAGGAACTGGCTCCCTCACACATGATGCTGCAGGCGCTACAAGAACTGTTGTTGCATCAAATAACTCTTCAAAAGTTGAGCAGATCACTGAGAAGTTTTGAATCCACGATTCCTCTGTGAAATCGTGGATTACCACCTCCCAGAAATCCCTCATGTGACTGCTCCCACGTATATGGGGCTCACCTTTCCATTATGGCTCGCAAAACACGCCTACATCACCTTTTGTTGAAAATAATGACGGCTAGTGCCGTGGCTGCAATAATCCTGCTAATGTTTTGAACATCCATCACCATGCTTCTTGGAATGACTTCTTGGTAAGAGGAGAAGTTGCAAAACATTGCTCAATGGAAACACAGTCATCTCGCAGTTCTCACTTTGTCAGCTGTATGAGCATCACAATTTTCCACCTGACCTTGAAAATCAGTTATCACCTGGAAAACTGAACTAAAAGCACTGAAGCGTTCATCCGTGTGAACGCAGTCTTAAAAGAGTGTCAGAGTCTCATCTGGGAGAGCTTGAGGTGTGAATGACGCCCGAGGCGACCTGCAGAGCCACAACCAGCTGCCGCACACACGAGTCCATCATGACAGAGTCACGATCACTGTCCAGATCACTGTTACTCACACCTGCTGAGATATTCTCAAAAATAAGCGCTGGAGAGGTGACAGCGGATGTGTCTTTTTGTCAAGTTTGAGGATGATGCACAGTTTTAATTATTATTTTTCCTGCAAAATGTAGAAAGACAGCAAAAACATGCAATGGTGTAATATAATAAAGTAATGATAATTTGATACATTACTCTACCCTAAAGGACTGTTGGACACTAAGGGTTAATAATACAGGGTTCATACACTTTTTTATTTATACTGTTTTTTGGGAATATGTGTACTTAACTTGAGTCTTTATATTTCTGACAACTTTATTTTATTTTATTTTTTTAAACTTAGATTTTATTTGTTTTTGGGAAAAAAAGAAATAATTAAACAATGAATAAAAACATCTTTATTTCTGTCAGCTTTTATTCTTATTCCATGCATTTTAGTTACTTACTACAAAATAGGGAATGGTGTTAGGTAGGGACAGATGGACAAATGAAGGAATGGGATGGAAGGAAAAACTGGATTTTTCTCATTAAATCCTTTACTTTTAGTCAATTAATATTATAACAGGTGACATTAAATACCACCCGAGTCATTTTCTTGTAAGATTTCTGCACTTTTATTCAAGTATGGCTTTCAGGTACTTCATCCAGCACTGAATACAGGTTATCCCGTACCGCCATGGACTGTCCAAACCAGTCCATTAATCAGTTTCCGCAGAGAAAGAGCAGAAAAAGTCGGCTCAGTGATTCTTCTGCTCCTGCTGTTTGTGTTGCCTGGTATCTGCAGACAGCTGGTTAGTTAGCATTAGCTGCCCAGCAGGCAGGAACGACCGAGCTAAGTAGAATCCGCACAGTTCAATCGACTCGCATGACTTCACATCTCATAACCAGATAAAGCCTCGATGAAAAACGGAGGTCGATATAAATCTTTATTGTCCCCGGAGGACAATTCTGGTGCAGCTTTAAAGAAGTGGTAGTAGCAGTGAAGTAGTGGAACGTGCAAAATGCAACCTAAGAGGTGCATCTTTGTCCAATCATGTTTTCATGTGATGATATTGAAATTTGTCGAGACAGATCACCACGTTTATTTTATCTGACGGTTTAAAACTTTCTGTCCCCTCAGGTGTACACAACGTCCAACCCCAATGGGACGACCACAGGGAAAACCTTCAAGGTTCACCTTCAGCTCTGGGACACAGCTGGACAGGAGAGGTGGGCTGCTCCTCACACTCAGCTGTTTTTTTTTTTGGGGTGTTTTTTGGGGGGGGTTTACAGCATGACAACTTCTTCTCTACGACTACGACGAGTCGACTGTTTCAAAATCTGCACGCAGTTCTCTTTATCAGCATGTCAGAAACTTTTCAACTTAGTGAGGGAAATTTTAGATTTTTTTTTCTTTAACCGAATGTAGCAATTTTATTCAAATTCACAGTATTTTTTGTATTTTGTTAGGTTTTGAATGTAAATTTAATATTTCAGTTTTAATGAATTCTTTTAAGCAGCAGTCCCTGAAGTCAACAACAGTCAGACCTGTGGCAGCATCATTTTTCCATGATATGCTTTCAGATATGCCTTTTCACAAGTATTGTAAAGTATAAAACATGGGAGGAAACATGACGAGGAACTTGAAAAGAAATATTCAACAAATTGCTAGAAATTAGTAGATTTAGAAAATTATTCCCAAAAGCTAGAAAAAGTGTCTACTGAAAAAAGAAAAAAAAACTAGGAATATACATATATATATATATATATATGTATATTTTTAAAAAAATGTTGTTTTGTACTTTTAAACTAATTTCTTGCTAATTTTGGGGTCGTTCTTTCTTTTGATGCTCATTGTCTTCTTCCCATGTTGTTGAAGAAATCAGGGCAGTTTGCTCAGGTTTCAAAGGGTTAATGCCAAAGCTGAGGTGACTGACTGTTGTAGATGCCTTATAATGCTAAATTTCAGTGACGGAAAGTCACTGACGAAGAGTGTGAAATGAATGAATGAAAGGTTGCTGCAGAAATTGAAGTGTGTAATCACACTCAGTGGTTTGAGGGAGAAACAGCAGATCAGTATCTTTGTTTGTGTTCCTCCTTGTCTGTCTATACAGAGTGTCAATCAAGTGTGTGTGTGTGTGTGGTCTTTAATTGAAACCAGCCTTGATCTGTTGTATCTGTTTATAAAGGCCTGACAGTGAGTCACTACATGATGAGTCAGTGTTAGTTACATAATTTTAAACGTCATTTCTTCAGCCCAGTGAAACGGAACATATTCGTTTTTTAATAAACTGATCGTCATGATCCTCCGATGGAGCCCGCGGTCATTATTCCACCTGTGTGATCATTTCATCAGACTGTTTGCTGCGGAAACACCACCGATATCTGCTGTCTGTCCCGATTGTTTGCATAATGCATATTTGCTGATAAAAGCTTCATAAGCAGTGTTTACACAGAGTTATGTTCCTCGCTGGTGTCATACCCACAAGCCCAGAACCAACTGGGATAGTCCCAGTACTAACTGTTCTGGATTCATGCATTTTATCCTCTTTCGATTTTTGTTTTTACATCAATTAAAGGGATTATCCTTATTGTTTACAATGTGCCTTCAAGCAATAATACTTAGTAAATTAAGGAATGGATGTCCAATTATTTTAAATTCAGTTATTTTATTGAGTAAGAGATTTATTTTTGAACATTCTTTGATTTTCTCTCTTTTCTTAAAACATTATTTTAGGTTAGAGAGCAAAATAGACAGGGAACATTTAAGGACTATGAGAGGAAACGGATTTCATTAAGACCATGTTTAGATGACTGATGGCTGTTTTTGTTTTGTTTTGTTCTTGAGTTATAGTTTCTTTGTCTCTGTGTTGTTTTTTTGTGGGATGTTAATGGTTTGACATGTGTTGGTAATATTGAATTTATTTCATGTTGCAAGAGAGACATTGTTTTGTTTTTCAATTCACGTGTGCATTGTGGGTTTTCCTGCAGCTTCAGAAGGACTTTAGATTTCAGTTTTGGTGTTTTTCTAAATTTATTTTTGTCCGTGTGCGTGTTCCAGGTTCCGCAGTCTGACGACGGCGTTCTTCAGGGACGCCATGGGCTTCCTGCTGATGTTTGATCTCACCAGCCAGCAGAGCTTCCTCAACGTCAGAAACTGGATGAGTATGTTGCCAACATCACATTTTCTTTATATGTTCAGAAATCTGCATTTCTTTAAGCTGCATTCATGTGATGTCGGAATAATCGGAATGACGACTTTCCAAACGGGAAAATTCTGATGAAATTCATGTCAGAAAAACAACTCAGATCATTTTATAACGTAAGTTGCCGACTTGACGTCATAAATACATAAACGTGTTGGGTCAGTGGTAAGAAATGTTTTTATTAATTCACGTATTAACCCTTTCAAACCAGGAGCAGCAACACTTTTCTTGTGCTGCTTTCAGATGTATTTCAAGTATTTAAACTTTGAATCCAGAGCAAACTGGTGCAGTTTCTTTTTAAAAAAACATGGGGAAAAAAGGCAATGATCAACTTTGTAAGAAATGTTTCACATATTGCAAGAAATAAGTATATGTTGAAAATTAATTTTAAAAGCTAGCATGACATGTTTAGCAGAGAAAGGCTGGAGATTAGGTAATTTCTTGACCTTTTTATTTATTTCTTGCTATTTTTGGAGCCCATAACATCATCAACAGCCTCTTTGTAGCTTCCATGTTGTGTCTTGCTTCTGATTTTTTCTGTTAAAAATGACTCTACTGTGCCACTGTTGGTCAGAAACTCTCCAGGGGACCTTCAACTTTTTATTATATTGGCACAGAAATTAAAGATGCCTGATTGAGGTCATATGAAGGAGCTTAAAATAAATGAATATTTGTTTTTGTACAAGTTTTCCATATAAACCTTTCACACATGCAGCTGTGCAGAGATCCTGTTTTTCTGTTTTACATTTGAACATCTCACTTGTGTAATGTTGTTGTTTATTAATATTTATTTTCAGGCCAGCTACAGGCTAATGCCTACTGTGAGAATCCAGATATCGTGTTAGTAGGAAACAAGGCGGACCTGGCTGACCAGCGGGAGGTTCAGGAGAAACAGGCCAAGGAGCTGGCCGATAAATACGGGTACGTTTGTTTTTCATCCACAGTGTGCTGGTGTTAATATTGAAAATTCTCACTTATTTATCTACTGCTCTGAATCTGATTTAAGACTTTTTAAGACGTTTTTAATTCCACTCTGTATTAAATGTAAGACAAACTTTACAATCACCAAAATCGAAGAGAAAAAAAACATGACCTGACATACATTACTAAAAATTAGGGACAATTTTACCCAAATTTTTATTGTAACATAAAGCATGACATTTAAAGTCAATTTAAAATATCAACTTAAAATGTTTAAAAAAAATAAATAAATAAAACTTTCTTCTTCTGTGAATGAATAACTTTATTTGGAGCCAAAAAATATAGTAAAAAATATTATATTTTATATTATTATATTAATATAATAATATTAAATATTATATTATATTATAAAAAACAAATAAAAAAAGTAAAGTGTCAAAAAGAAGAAGGTAGAAGTAAAACTTACATAAATCTACCGTTTTCTTACTTTTTTCTTGTATGTATGTGTATATGTGTGTGTGTGTGTGTGTGTGTGTGTGTGTGTGTGTGTGTGTAATAAATAAATATCCCAGGTTTATTTACAATCCACATATCCTGCTGTTTTCTCTGTGATGTTAATGTCAATTGTTAACATTAATTTAAATAAATTGAGCAAATGAGGTGCAGTTTCTTTTAAAAAATGGGGAAAAGGCATTAAGTAACTTGGTAGGACATGAATAGGTAGGTAGGTCATGAATTGCAAGACATTAGTAGATTTAAAACTAGATTTTAGATTTATTAATCTAGGGGAGAAAGCGAGGGAAAAACCATTTATAATTAGGTATTTAAAATTATGTTAACACAATTATACATTTTGAAGCACTTTTTACCAGGTAATTTCCTTTTTTAATTTATTATTCATTTTTTAGATTTTTGTTTGTTTTGTTTTTTATTTCTATATTTCAGTTAATTTTTTTACCAATTTCTTGCTAATATTGGATCCTTTCTTCCTCCATTGCTCTTTGCTTTCTTCCGACATTTTTGAGAGGATCAAGCCTGTTTGCTCTGGTTTTTAAGGGTTAAAGACAGGCAGTACATGACTTGTGTGCAGCACAGACCTCTTAATATCTAAACAAACGACTTCCTGTTAGACGAGGTAGAAATTGTTTCCTGGTGTTAACCCAGCTGGCCAAGACCTGTCTGATGTTGCCTAGCAACAAAATCCTGTTCCAGGAAGTTTTAAGCTCCGTCTTAAACTCTGGAGAACTTAAAAATGTTCAGGGGATAAGGGACAGTGTCAGCGTCAGATACTGAAAATTAAAAGTTTATCTATAGATTTTAAACTGACAGCTTCAGACTTATTTCCACATTTATCACACTGTACACATCAAACAGAGGAGGTCAAATATTGATCTTTATGCATAATAATTTATGGTATTTTTATTTTTAAACAACTGTTAAATAAAATAACAACACTTACATCTTAAATGTTTGAATAATAAAAAATGAGAGAAAAATGAAAGAATACAATATGTACAGTTCTTTTAATTATATGTTTAAATTATGTTACAGAAAGAAGGGGGGGGATTCATTTCACTAAAAAAGAAAATATTTTTTTGCACTTTCTTGAGATTATTTTATTTTTTGTTTATATATTTGTTTCTTAGTTTACTTTTGTTCTAGTAATTTTCTTTGTACGTCTTTTTATTTTTGGGTCATTTCTTTAAAAGTTGAAAGAAGCCAAGCTGATTTTCTTAGGTTTCAAAAGGTTAAAAAAAATCTTTTTTAAATGCATCTTTTTGCCCTCAGGATCCCGTACTTTGAGACGAGCGCAGCCACAGGAGCAGAGGTGGACAAGGCGGTGATAACGCTGTTGGACCTGGTCATGAAGAGGATGGAGCAGTGCGTCGACAAACCGCCCGCCGAGCCGGCCAACGGGAACGGGGCAACGAAGCTCGGCAACGCACAGCCCAACGAGAAGAAATGTGCATGCTAGATCCATCAGGAAACGACCAGTCAGCGCTCCTCTGTCGTCTGTCCTTTCTACTCCCCATATTCCCTCTTTTTTTTTTTTTACCTCCTGTCATCTTTGATTGCATGTTTGTTTTTTTCATATTCTAGCGTTCACTCTTTCCTCTCTGAAACAAACTTTCCCCCCTTTTTTCCTTCTCCTCTTCCCAAACTGTCTGCCACTCTGGCAATGAAACGACCCCCTCTGGTGGATATTCAAGGTAACATAGTCCTCCGTCTGCCTTTGAGCTCTGTTCAGGAGGAAATTAAAACAGGAGGGGACAGTTTTCATCACTGTTGCACACATAACGTGCCTCATTTAGAGCGTGCAGCTTGGAATTAAGCTCTGCATGCTCCTGATTTATCTGCTCGCAAACCGTTTGGATGATTTAAATGGATCTAAACAAGCAAAAAGATTTTTGGAGCTTTAATTTGAACTCTTTTTGTCTGATTAGTTCCTCACTTTGTAACAGGGGACGTTTTTGACTCCTGTTTGGGAGAGAGTTTAACATCAGGCTGTCAGCATTAACGCGTTAATCACAGTACGAATAAGGTCATATTTTTTTAAATCGCATTAATCGCCGGCCAACATTCCCGTCTTTTAGAGGCTTTACCAGGCTGATTTTTGGAGCTTGAATGATGATACTGGTATCATTTGAAACTAGAGGACCTGAGAAATCCTGTGGTACCAACCACGCCATGCTTCTCGGTAAGAGGGAATAACCCTCCGAAGTTAGGCAAAATTTTGGCGATAGGAAAACGGCATGGTCATTTAACAGGCCTGACCTGACCTCAACATATATGAATGAAAATGGGCTTTATTAATACCCATGAGTCTCCCCTTTACCGACATGCCCACCTTATGTTAGTCTCCATCCAGTTTTTTTGCTGTCATTTGATTCCTAATGAAGACAATCTGGTAAAAATTGATTTACTTCGTCAATATTAACTTAAAAACTGTTGGAATTGAGAATTGTGATTAAAAAAAACGCAATTAATTGCGATTAACTGTTTAAATTCAACAATTAATCGTAACTTTAAAAAAATTAATTGGTTGACAGCCCCAAAATTAAGTCATTCTCCTGAAACTTTTCCTCCTGGACGAGGGTGAGCAACTGTGTGACCGTTGTGTATTTTTCTTTTTTTTCCCTGCTTCACACTGTTTTCGATGCTGTATTCATATCTGTCACATATGGGGATTTTACAGTGTTTCCAGCCGTTTTGTCTGGTTCCTTAGTGCAAGACGTTTGTTAAAAATGCACCAAATAGTGTTTTCTACAGTTAGCTATGGTGTCACATTGAAGGTCTTTGACATCTGAGTGTTTGCTGCTGCTGCGGTGAAAAGTTTGAGATAGTTTAACTTATAGCGTTGAATTGCAGCCACATAATACCTGCAGCCAGTCAGTAAACAAAGTTCTGTCGCTCCTGTGACATGTTGACAAATGTTACAAAGAATTTCTTCCCGCCAATTAGCACTCTGTCAGCCGCCTGGTCGGTCATACTTTGCTTTTGCACAGCTGACTCTCCATGATGGTGTCAGACTCGGCTGACTGCAGATTTGTAGATTGTATCAGTATCATTCATACTGAAGGATGAATATGGGTACAGCATGACACATGTGAAGTGGAGAAAAAAAACATTGTGTATCATGAATAGCGTGTCCTTGACCAGGATAGACATATTGTTCCTAACTGATCTACTGCCTTGGCTTTTAAAGCGTTATTCCACTGTGCCGAAACAGACTTTTTTTCTGTGGGAGTTTGAGATAAGTCAAAATATCAGCTGCTCTCTGGACGATGGAAGATGGTCTGTGTTTTTCAGATAGAACAAACATGATATGTAAGTGAACATTAAAAAAGTGAAATGAGGGGAGAGGATTATTGTATCTAATCAGCATCATTACGGTAGCTTTTCAGGGCAGCTGATTTTCCATTTTGACCTCTCATCTCTATAATCAGACAAAGTGAAATATCGCTCTAAGGCCCCATACATGACCAATGTTGTTAGACTATAAAGTGACCAATTATTTATATTAAAAGAAATGTAAAACATAGATTATTATTGTCATTTTTTGTTATATCCTTTACATCTCACACATTTCTTTTTTTCTTTTCATGTCAAGAGAAAATGATCTCAGCTGCGTTTTGTTTTTTCGCTGCTATAGTGCTCTTAAGCTCAGTTGTCAAATTAACCCAAAAATGACAAATTTATAAACAAAATGACAAAAAAACACTATTTTAAACTGTCGAAGAAGTATAGTAGAAGACTCGTTTTGTTTCAACACTTGAAGTGAACTTGTGTTTTGTTGCTTAAGACTTGATTGTTTTTTCGTTGCATACCAGACCATTTAACAGTCACAGTGCTGAAAACCCAACGCAGCAGTGGTTAGCAGTGTCGCCTCACAGCAGGAGGCCTCCACATTTGAACCGTTTGCACGTTTTCTCCATGTTGGTTTTCTGCAGGCTCTCCGGCTTCCTCCCACGGTCCAAAGACATGCAGGTTGATTGGGGAATTTAAATTGCCCTCAAGTGTGAATGTGAGAGTGAGTGGTTTTCTGTCTCGTTTCTATTATCCCTTGTCGACCGCGATGGGTTGGCTGGTTTGGTTTGGTTCGGCTCGGCTCGTCAGCCCAGCTCTGCAGGGATTTGCGTCTCCTGACGGCTTGTTTAGAGTGACGCTGTTTAATAGCAGCAGGTTAAAGTGCCCCGTTTTCTTTGTGGGGATATATGGTGTTTGGGTTTCTCCATCACACAACAGGACAGGTAAAAGAAGTTTACCTGTTGGAGGTGAACTGTTTGAAGAAGATGCAGTAAGAGTGTGTTGTAGGGCTGCCTCTTTAAAGTCAGAGTTTTGAATCATCAATCGGAGATCCTGAATCGACTGAGATTTCTTCAAGTTGAAAAGTCAGGGTTTTTTTTTCTTGTCAGCCCGCTTTACAGCGTACTTCTGGAGAAGTTTTGGTCCCCAGATTTCTCAGCCGAGTGAGGGCTCTTGACTTTCTCACTCCTCTTTTATACAGAGCTGCGGACAAGCTGCAGCGGCACGGAGCAGATACTTGATACAACACAGTTTAGGGCTTTTGTTTGATATTAAGTATTTGTGCGGTTGTGACGTGTCCAGGGTGTATCCCGCCTCTTGTCCAGAGTCAGCCGGGATCAGCTTCAGTAAATGACGAGCGGTTGCAGATAATGGATCAATGCGTGGATGGATGTATGTGCATTAAAACCTTATGAAATCACAGCATATTGAAACTAAAGTTCAGTTTAGAAAGCTGCATGTTTTGTACCATGGCACTAAACATCCGTCTTTAGGGGCCAGTTTGACATAAATTTACCAAAAAAAAAACAAACAAAATTGTACTTAATATAATGTCAAAAATCAGCTTCAAGCCCAAGATTATCTCTTTTATTTTCTATTTTCTCTACTCAACAGTTTCCCTTTTATCATGTAACACCTTGATCTGCCTTACCCAGCTGAAGTAGGAACAAGGGAGATTGTCTTTTTTTCTTGCCATCTGCTGGCAGCTAAATCCTTATTTTGTCCTTCAGTGAGCCGGCGGGAGGTTTTACATAGCAGTCCCAGCTCACAGCTGCATAATAGTAGGATAACTGTTGCTTTTCAGTGTACTGAAACCAGAGGCTGCCAAATGGGTCAGTAGTAAAGTGTGGCTTGTCAATGGCAAATAGATTATGAAATTTAAAATTTCAATATTTGACTGCATTACTTTTTTATCAGTAGTATTTTCAGTATTGTGCTTTCTGGATCAATGAAAAACAATCATAGGTTCAAGTGTCGTAGAGCTTTTGGCTTCACTTCATTGTTACCTGTATTTAATCGGCCAGTGTGCCAAATTGTTTCCCACAAAGCCAAACCTCATTTTCCTGTTCGCTCTGAGAAAAACTGCCTTCACAAATGAAAAAATGTGTTTTTATTTTGGGATTTTTCTTTGAAAGCCAAACAAAGTCGCCTGCCAACAGCTGATCTCGGTGCCATATTAAACACTTACTGCTGTTCGATTTGACTTTATCAAAATATTAATTTGTTAAAGTAAAAGACATGAAGAGCTGGCTCACATGGTAACATGCTCTCCCAGTTCGTCACTTGCTATAAAGTACTCCAAAATAAATATCTCTGTATCTCTCTAGGTTCGATTTGCTTGTTTCAGCTGATTGTCTGCTGTTTTCGGTAGCCGAGTTTCAAGAGAAAATGTTGGCTTTGTAGGGGATGGTGGATAGCGTGTCACCTCGGCGAGCCACTTGCTGCAGACCAATGTTCAAAACCAACAAACACCAGCTGTCTTTTGGTGATGCTTCTTTGTCTTTTGGTGACGCTGTCCATCCATGTTTATGGCACCAAACCTGGTTGTTTTTGGCGGGACATTGTGGCGTTTAAGCCCCCCGAACACGCTGCATAATCTCCCTGCAGCACTTGAGACACCAAAAATGGGTGTTTTTCAAAGACACATTGCGGCGTTTGCCAGCAGTGTTAAGAGTGTATTTCACTGAACCGTCCCTGCTTTTCCAGCAGCTTTTGTGACACCAAATGTGGGTTCTTTTAAGCCAAAACGCGATCCTTTCCTAACCTGAACCAAGTCTTTTTTGTGCCTAAACGTAACCACACCTTCACAACAGCATTGCAAAGAAGTTTCAACACACAAAATAATGTGTTAACGTAACATATCCATGGTTTGCAATGTTTTACTTGCAATTAGATTGTAGATACTTGCTGGTCATTTCACTCAGTTAGGAACCGTCTTAAGCATAAAAAAATCTGTGAGTCTGTCCAGATATCTTGTTCGTCTCACTTCTAGATGGACAACCACTTCCCTTAACATCTTAAATCAATGCCTTTTATCGTGACAATCCTCCAAACCAATTTGTCAGCTTTTATCTGAGCCTGACTTATGTTGCTCATCATATATTTATTTAATTATTGCGATTATGTCTGATGCCTTTTTTGCATAAATTCAGTCAGGTGTGTCTGACATTACATCTATTTTTCTCTTTTTCATGAAGCATTTCCTCCATTTTGATAATTTTTGAATTCACTTTAAAAGTTTACACTGTTTGAAGAGTCATGTCGTGCCTGTTATTAACTCTTTTGTCTGATCCTAAAGTTTGTGAGCTACTGAATATTTTCACACATTCTTGATTATAAAACAAAGGCATAAGAGACCAGAAGTCATGATGTTTTTGTGCCCGATATATCGAAACAACTAATCAATCCAAGTACCTCTAAGAGCTTTTATTTTTGGAAATCCTCTGTGTGTGAATTCTCTCTGATGCCTGCAGTTTGTACACGTTTTCTTCAGTTTACACTGCGTGTATCGATGCCTGTGTGTGTTTGTTGGGTTTGTTGCACCGTCAGCATGTTTGACACAATGAGAATGAACTGACCTGTGATCGTTTAATGTTTATGATGTCAGAGCTGCAAATAAATCTCTGTGTTTGTTTTATCTGGTGTTTTTCTTTCCAAAAGAGTTTGCTTTAGTTTTGAACTGATACATATTAATTATTTGATCAAAACCCTCTGCAAGAGTCTTATTGCAGTAACAGTGTGGTGTTTCTGTGTTGGTGTGGGGTTCAGAGAGGCTGATTGCAACTTTATTTTTTAATTTTTAGCATTCATGTCTTGAAAGATGACATACTTTAAATTATGAGAGCACAAAATCCAGATCTTTCACTCACACTTTCTTACCTTGATCAATATAATATCCTGTTTCTTGTTATCTTGTGTGCATCTTTTGCACACAGTAATATCATTGTATTAGAGTTAGAAGCTGGACTTCCCAAGCCAGGTGTATTTACATGGGCAGCAGTGAGAAACATCATGATACCATGATGATAAGCTAAATTTCAGTTACAAAATGAGTTGATATTTCAATTAAAAATGTCATTTCCTTTGTCTTTTGTTGATAATAATATTAACAGCAATTATAATTATTATTATTATTGTTATTAGTATTATTATTGTAGTAGTGGAAGTAGTAGTAGTAATACTGACACTGTTTTTGTTGTGTTGGGGTTTTTCTCAGGTAATTTCTTGCCCTTTTTACCAAATTATTTTAATTTCTTCTTTTATTGCTCATTTCCTACCTTTCTTTTATAAAGAGATCGAGGCAATTTCCTCACAGTGCAAAAGTTTTTTCGGAATAAAATGCCATCGGTCGAAAGCGTCGGAACTTAAACAATGTGACATCCAGCGGAAGTAAACAACGAGGGGAACTAGCTAGTAGCATTAGCTGCTGCTGCTGTCTTGTGGTAATTTAGCTGGGAGACTATTTCTGGCCACGGATTATTATCGCATTTATGATTAAGCAACAATGTCTTCAGTTCAGTATTTGAGGGAGTTTGTGAACGAACGACTGACTGCCGCTGCTGAAGAAATATTCGGAGTTTTTGAGAAAACTATCGCCGCGTACGAAGAAGAGATCGACCGTCAGCGCAGACTGCTGGATGTCGTCTGGAAACCTGAAATAAAGATACACAGCATAGGTGTGTAAAACATATTTTAATGATACAAGCGTGAGAAATTTATTATCACAGTCGTTTAAATATAACGTGACTCGTAATTGACCCAATGTCTGCCATTTCTTCTGTACCATTGCAGTCCTATGTGTTTGACTGATGCAGGAAACGAGTTTTGTTTAGTTTTCTGCCCCTTTTTTATGTGGAACTGCGCATTTTATTTGTTTAGTAACATTAAAACAGATACTGATTTAGTACATAACGATCACGCGCAAAGATTAAGTTGGATATTTATAAGGGTCGACCAATATTGTGTTTTCAGTGCCGATATTTGTACCGATTGTTAGTACATAATGAGAGTAAGGGATATTTGGAACCGATACGCATT
>NC_056482.1:25097868-25122313 GCF_008729295.1 Plectropomus leopardus
TTCATTCATTCAGATCTAGGATGTGTTATTTTAGTGTTCCCTTTATTTTTTTGAGCAGTGTATTATAGTCGGATATTTTGACGCCTCCTCGTGTCTCTCACGAGGGACGGACTTCGTGTCCTCTGGGTCAGCCAGGATCAGCTGCAGCGAATCTCCACATGAAAGTCTTTAAATTTAAACTTTTCCTCCTTTAACAGGTATTATTCAGATTAAACATGTAAAACATAATTCATCGTCACCGTGACTTTAATTCGGCGTTGACTCGGCTGATCGACACGCACGCGCGCACACTTTTTAAGGGTTAATTTGTCTCTAGCTAGACGCTGTGTCACGCGCAGCGCGGACTTAACTTCAGAGGAAATGCAAACGGAGTCTGGTGTCTGCGTCTCAAAGTGTATTTACAGCGCAACTCACGTGCACACTCATGAAGAAGTCTGCAGCTCGTGCACATCTGAGGAAACTTTACTGAAGCTTTTCCCCAAAACTGCTGCTGTTTACAGATGACGTCACTTCCTGCATCGGTTTCTTCTTCTCCTTTGGTTTTACACGGCAGCCGAAATGTTTCATTAGCGCCACCTGCTGGAGTCAAACCACACTCTCACTGTGGGTCGATTTAGGGACTGTTCTGTAGTTATCAGCAGGGGGACGGACTCATGGAAAAGTCATGAATCTGCCTCCATCATCAATGAGCTGTTAGATGTTAAAAACCGACAAAAAGACAACAAGAAAAAAAAACACTATTTTTAAAAAGACAATTAAACACCAAATTATGTAAAGAAAAAAAAAGCACAACATTTTCCAAAGAAGAGGCCACACACACACACACACACACACACAAAAACCCATATCAACACAAAAAATCACCAAAACATTTTTAAGGAATAAACTGCCCAAAAGGATTGAAGAAAAGAAATGCCAAAATTGTAAATGAGACTGAGAATAAAGTTGTTTTTGATAAAATATCTTTTTTTAAAGTTCAGATTTATCTTGTTTTTCCTTCTCACAGAAGCGATAGTCCCACATAATGTGCTCAAGGACCGGCAAACATTTACAATCCTACGATAATGTTTTCTTTTTGCATTTTCTGGCTGTAACAAATTTTTGTCATTTTTGTCATTTTTGTAATTTTTAAAGAAAACGTGACAGACGTTTAAAGTCGTACGCCCCTCCCCGAAAGTCAAGATAACAAACATAAATCTCTCCTCAGTGCAGAGAAAATGGCACATGCCTCACACTTTTTCAAATGGACCTTTATGCCAAATTTGAGGAAAATCCCTTAAAGGTTTTTATGAGATAAGAATAAGACGGACAGACGGAAAACATCAAATGTTGAAAAGCACGGCAGCGCCATCCAGAGAATCAGAGCTTTGACTTTATTAAATCCGTTTGATTACAGCTCTTTAAACCACTCTTCGTCTTGGTCCATAAGCTCACGAGCCTCAGTTAGTTTTGTGCTCCTCTTCTCCTCTTCATTTTGGACCCATGTTAATTTAACAACACCAGAGTGAAGCAATAGAAATTAAGCTGCTGATGTTTTTAACATGTCGCCATGGTTACTGGATGTGTCACCAGACAAGAAGTCACATGACATCACTCAGTGGAAACACAGTCAGCTCCACGTTCAGTTTTATACACATTTACTAAATATCAATAATTTACATTTATCAACAATTTACATAAATCTGTGATGAAAAGCTAAATTTAAAATGAGACTGCAGATCTGGTGATAAATGCTGACATGACTGAACGATGCTTTTCCTCAAACTGCAGTTCGTATCTTTAACGTTCTCTAAACACTTCGAGTTTCGTCTTCAGCCGATCACACTCCGTGACGACCTTCTGACACTGATCAGCTGCTTTGAGGATGGACTCGATTAACTTCTCATCGTCTTCAGTGCTCGTTGTCACTCTGATGATTCTCAAAATTAACCCCCACATGTTCGCCATAAAACTGCACACTAATATGAAGACAGTCCGGACCTCTTTGGTTCTTCTTGCCAGCTCGGACACTCGATCCAGAATCCACCCAAACTCCTCCACGTCTAACTTCACCCGTTTGGCCTGACTTCCAATCGATCGTTCCTCCAGCTCTTCACACATCTCGCTTATTTCGGTCACTTTGCTCTTCAGCGGCTCAACGAGTTCCATGAAGCGTTTCCCGAGCCTCTCTACTTTTTCTACAGTCCCTTTCTCTTTTATCATTTTTACGATATTGGCACCAACAACAACAGCAGCTCCTCCTTCTGCAGCGAGCAGGCTCAGCCCTCCTGTGAACGGAGCAGCAACCAGGGAGCCGACCGCGACTACAGCTCCGACTGTTCGGGCTGTGTCTGTCTCCCGCTGCATCCTTCTCACATCATCGGCGACCTTCTCAAACTCTCTCACGATCGAGAGCATATCTTGTTTGCTGCTGGTAAACTTGTGGATGAATGAAGCTGCGCCGTCATCGAGTTTGTTAATTAATTCAGAAAAAGAAGCAGGCGAGGACATGCTATGTCGTCTTTTTCTTGAGGCCATGATCAGCAGCTTCCTGCAGACTGAACGTGCTCACAGTCTGTTGTTGTTGTTGTTGTTGTTGTTGTTGACAGTTTGAGTGTCTGTGATCAGCTAATCAGGAGGACTCTGTGGAGACAGGAACAGACACAGATCCTCAGAGGAAACCCACACAGGTGCTCTCACTTATTTTTGATAAAGCTCACAGTTAGGACCGGCTCAGGCTTATTTTTGGACCAGCCCCTAGTGAGACTGGTATAGGTCTAGTCAGCCGGGGAACTTTCCTTATAGTCAGGGCTGGCTCAAGCTAAAGTATTAAAAGTAAAAGCACCAAATCCATTTAAAAATCCATTGAAAAGTGGGTTTGCATGTCAGTTTCCAGGCCAACAGCTCATCTATGAAAATGAGAAAATTAATACATATTTAAAATGATGTTACAATATCATCATTTTTTAACACCTTTTTTCCAGGACAATTCCCTGTTGTCTTGTTTCGTTCTGTATTTAACTTTTTCAAAAATCGGATTTTAAGGTAATCTTTTTGTACTTTTTAATAACGTCTTGCTGATTTTTGGGTACTTGCTCGGTTGCTCATTGTTATCTTGCCCGGTTTTTGTAGGAAGACTCAAAGGTTGTTAAACATCATGTGCAGATCACAGGCCGTATGTACCATGGATCTATTATAAGTAGATATCGGGTATATACAGGATACACCTGAGTCCGTCAGAGCACGCGGATCTTTAACCCTTTCCTGATTTCTGTTTGATTACTGGGCTGAAATGTTCGCGTACTCACCGGAGCAGCAGCAGTCTGTTGGTTTTACTTTCACTTTCACTGAAATCACGTAATCACAGGAGCCAATCAAACTGCAGCAAAGATTCATTTTTTTATTTTTATTTTATTCAAGCCTTTGAAATCTGCAATAAGACTCGTTTCACAAGTATTTTCACATTTGAAGCCAAAGCAAACCGCTTTGATTTCTCCCCTCAAAAACACGAAATGTACACAAATATCCCAAACACTGTAGGATTTCGTAGATATATATAAAGATAAACACATAATTAAAAATACCCGGGAAAAAATCTAGAAAACTATACTTAATATTATCATGATCACATATTAAAATTATGCCACAGTACTTTTTCAGGTCATTTCCTTGTGTGTTTTTGCTTCTTCTTTTTTTCATTTGTTGCTAATTTTCAGGTAATTTCTGAGGCTACTTTTACTAATTTCTTGCTGTTTTTTTGAGTTGCTCATTACCTTGATTTCTTCCAAAATATGGGAGGAAGGCACATTACTGAAAGCTTCATTATAAATGTATTTTTACTCTGCACAGGCTGACAGGCTGAATTCATCCAGCTGACAAAAAAAAACACCTGAAGACAGGAGAGGTCAGAGGTCAGAATATGACCTTAAAAAGGCAACTCAGTTCATCTCTGCAGAGGAAATCCTCTCAACACAGAAACAATATTTAGTCATGTTTATCTTTATGTGTTTATTGTATAAAGTTACTGATTTTCAGATCATATGACCTTTGCTGTTTTCACAGTGCAGAACAAATATCTGACAAAGACACTGATGACGGCGTCTGTTTCAGTGTTTTTACCGCTTTCATGAAATGTTTCATTCTTCAGTCTGTTTTAAGCTTCTTTATCTGCTGGTTTGAGTCTTTAAGCCTAAAAAACAGGAACAGACTGGGACACACTGTGAAGAAGTCTGAACGAGCCAGAGCCTCGAAGACAGCTCAGTTCATCCTGCCGACTGTAGTCACCCTCCGTCTGAACCTCACAGCTCCTGCTGATTGTAGCCCTCCGTCTGAACCTCACAGCTCCTGCTGATTGTAGTCCTCCGTCTGAACCTCACAGCTCCTGCTGATTGTAGTCCTCTGTCTGAACCTCACAGCTCCTGCTGATTGTAGTCCTCTGTCCAAACATCGCAGCTCCTGCCGACTGCAGTCGCAGATACTTGTTGCTGAGGTGGAGGACGATGCGACACGAGTCCTCGTCCGTCCCTGCTACCGTTGGCCCCATAAACAGCATAATGTAACTCCCGTTAGTGTGTTTTGTTTTATTGTGTGTTGTGTAAATTTGACTGTCCTTGTCCCCGTCCTCATTCTGCCTGCTGCAAAACGAATTGACCTTCGGGGATAACAAAGTTTACCTTGACCATTTTAACGGGAAAATGCTTTTTTCTTCATAAATCAATGCGTTTTGTTTATATATTCGTTGGTTTATAATGTTGTATCATAATTTGCATTTCTTAGTGTGACTGTTTAAAGAGTTAATCTCACACATCAGAGACCGAGCGACGTTCAGGCAGTTTTTAACACGTAAACTGTCCAAAACAACTAAAGTATCCGAAAAAAACACAAGGCAAAGCGCACACACACATTTAACATGACAAAAGGTGTAGTTGTAAACATGTAGAAACTCTCTGATGTATAAATTATCAACAATTAGCCAACAAGACTGAAAATTAAATAATTTATTTTGTATTAAAATCAGAAATCTGCCTCTTAACAAACATCCATTCATTGAAATAAAAATACAATTTTTAAAAATAATTTTAAGCTTTAAATACTTCATATGTTTCGTTAATATATCTGTTCACAGAAAATAAAAAAATCTGAATTAAAATTTAAAAAAATCAGTAGATTAATTTCCCCCAAAATGTTTCTTTCACAGCAAAACCTGAAAATTACAAAAAATGAAAGAAAAAACATTCACTGTTGAAACAATCTGTGCTTTTAGAAAACATTCATCAATAATCTGATCACAACACGCCGAATAACATCAATCACGCCGGTTTACCCACAATTCCACAGTCTCATAACACACACACACACACACACACACACACACACACACACACACACACTCAACAGCTGACAGCTGGTTTGGTCCCTTTTTGTTGCTGTAGTCGTTTAAATTAAAACTGTCAGTTTAATTTCAGTGTTTTTCTGTTTTGTTTTGTTTTTTAAATTAAAAATGACTTTGACCTTTGACACTGATTTCTGATTTCAACATTTTATTTTAATGTTAATTTGCTTTTAGTTTAATTTAATTTTCACAGACGGCATCCACTTTTTACCTCATTATTTCCAGGACTTTTCAATGACTATTCCAGGACTTTTAAAGACCAAACATTCTCGTCATCGCCCTCTCCTTCATTTCTATTTGTTTTATTTTTTTAAATAATGAGTTCAGGACAGAATAAGAACTGCATTCAAAATGTTTGTTTTCCTTTTTGTGAATTTTAAAGAAAAAATTGGCAATTTTTTTATTTAGGGGGATTTCTAAGGAAGTATTTTTGGCATTTTTTAAAGAAAATATTTTGGTGATTTTTTTGTTTTATTTTGGGGAACTTTGAAGAGAAAATTATAGTTGGCAATTTTTTAAATAAAAAACATTTTCGACATTTTTAAAATGAAAATCCCTAAACTGCTTCGATTTATCAGCCAGAAACTATAAAAACAGAAATTATTGTTGGATTTTCAAACTTGCGACGGTCCTTGAACTCATCTTTCAGTGTATAATTTGAAAATGCATTGACTTTTCCAGGTTTTTCAGGACCGTTTGAACGTTTTAAGTTTTGTGTGTTATTTTGTGTCAGATTTTGATGTTGAACGAACGCTCCTCCGTTTCGGTCACAAACCGACGACATTTCGGGTTTTAGCTCGTTTGTCAGTCGATCTCCACGCGGAAAGCGCTGATTTCCATCGGTGGAAGGCGAGCGATGCGCGGCGGCTGCTGTTGCCGGGCAGATTGGGGTTCGTCGTGGAGTCGCAGCAGAGTGAGAGCCGAACGCCGGACGGACCGAAACTGAAGAGGCGAGAAAAGATCGTCCAGATTCACCTGCAGACCAAAACACGGAAATCAGCTCCGAAAATAAAACACAGAAGAAGAAAAGTCTGAATCACAGACAAGTCGTAAAAAAACCTTAAAATGACGGAACAAAGACGACACCGAAAAATAACTTTAAATCAAAGAAAAACTGAATTTAAACCTATAATTCGTTTTTTTTTCACTTTTTATCATTTTACATCTTAATTAAAAAAGAACATCGTGAAATGTAAATAAAATAATAAAAATAAGAAATAATTAAAAATAATGTGTGTGTGTGTGCGTGCACCTCCTCGTGCGCGCTCCACGTGCACTGCAGTGGTGGTTCGGGGGCGGAGTTACAATCAAAGCCCTTCCTGTGGAGGAGGAGAGCCACTTCCTGTGATGGACTTTCTGCTTCCTGTTTACCACAAACACAAACAAACATTCCTCAGTTTCTCTTTTGATGTTTCAAAAGTTTAAAAACACGTGTTTTTGTTATTTTGTGACGTTTTGTGTTGTGTGTCAGAAAGAGACGACGAGTCAGAGACGTCCACTGAGGGGACCGCCGGCAGGATGGGCGGGACAGAGGGGACGCCAAAAAAAACAAAAACAAACACCTTAAAGGTGAAAAACGGCAAAAAATTCTCAAGAAAAATAGTTAGTCAAACTTTTTTGGCCTTTATTTCCAGGTGTGTTTCCAGGCCTTTATTTCCAGGTCTTTATTTCCAGGTGTTTCCAGGCCTTACCTGCACGTCCTCCAGTGTCCTCAGGTTCAGCAGGTGAACGTCACACGGCAGTGACGCGCTCAGCGGCTGGAAGGGGCGGAGCTTCGGCCCCTGGCTGTCGCCAAGGGCGAACATGGTGAATGGCGGGTGGCAGAGGGAGAGCGAGGTCAGGTGAGCGAGCAGTGACAGGTGTCCAACAGAGGCTCCTCCCACTTCCTGTTAGGAAACAAATAGATAAATAAAAATTACAAATAAATACATCAATGAAAATAATGGAAAAGTAAAATCAATAATGAAAGAAAAACTACATAAAGAAAAGAAACCAAAAAATATAAAGAGAAAAACATAAAAGCAAATAAGTAAACTAAAAAATATGAAATCTGTGAAGAAAATATTTAAAAAAGTGCAGAAAAGAGAAAAAAGATCAGAAGTGAAAAAGATTACGTTTAGAGTCGACCTGATGACATCATCACACGTGTCAGCGGCTGAGCGATCGATTCATTCGTTGTGATGTCATCACCGAGCCCCTTCACCTACCCCCCCCCCCCCCCCCCCCCGCCCCCCCCCCCCCCCCCCCCCCCACACCGCCCCCGCGGTCCTCCAGCAGCAGGTTGTAGAGACTCGCCGTCAGCTTGTTGTCGGTGACGCCCTGACCGAGGCCGGGGGCGGTTATCGTCCTGCTGCAGACGGCGCTCCAACACCACCTCAAGCTCACCTGCACATGACACACAGGTCAGAGGTCAGGGGTCACAGGTCACAGGTCACAGGTCACAGGTCTCACCTTTAAGCCGTCAGAACGGACCGCAGACCGATTTGATGTGACGTTTTGACGGCTTATTTCCAAATTTTTTTGTTTTTTCTTTTAATAAATTGCCAATATTTTTCTGAAAGAAAAATCTGTTTAAAAAAATCACCAAAAAGTTTTGAAAGAAAAAGGTTTCAATGAAATTGCTAAAAACCTTTGACCTGCGTGAGTGTCCTAAAACCCTCCGGTCCAACAGAGGCTGACCGAAACGGTCTCCTCACCTGGTCTGAGGGACGCCACAGCCTGACTCTGAGCCGCCAGCAGAGACACGCGAGACGTGGCGTCCTGCAGGAACGCCGCCGAGGTCATCGGGTAAAAGTTGGCCTGCAGGGGGAGCTTCGACAGCGTCCGCCGCTGCTGCATCTGCACCCAAAATCACTGATCAAACATGATCAATACAGCACATCATCAGAGCTGTGTGACATCATCAGAGCTGACATCATCAGCGCTGTGACATCATCAGAGCTGTGACATCATCAGAGCTATATGACATCATCAGAGCTATGACATCATCATGACATCAGCGCTGTGACATCATCAGAGCTGTGCATCATCAGCGCTGTGACATCATCAGCGCTCAGGGCAGTGACATCATCAGCGCTGACATCATCAGAGCTGTGACATCATCAGAGTTGTGACATCATCAGCGCTGACATCATCAGAGCTGTGACATCATCAGAACGTACCTGGAAACCGTTGAGGTCGGAGTAGAATCGGTTGCCGTTGGCGACATCGCTGATGAGCCGCATGGCGAGCTCGCGGTTGACCTCTGACCTGATGTCCACCATGTTGGAAATCTGCAGGGCTCTCCCAGCATGCCCTGGGGCACAGACAGGAAGTCAGTCACTGCTGACGTACATTTATACTTGTATACTTGTGTTTAGATACATTTATCTGATATTAGTACTCATGTTTAATTTCACTGAAGTATTCCTCTGTCTCCTTTAAGACTCTGAGACTTCTGAACCCTGAAACTAAACTTCCCCTCAGGGATCAATTAAGTATTTCTGATTCTGATTCTGGATCAATAGTCAATTAATCAATCAATCCTGATCACGAATCGTGGATCTGGATCGTAGATCTGGATTATGGATCTGGATTGTGGATCTGGATCGTGGATCATGGATCTGGATCGTAGATCTGGATTATGGATCCGGTTCATGGATCTGGATCATGGATCATGGATCTGGATCGTAGATCCGGATCGTGGATCTGGATCATGGATCTGGGGTTCTTACCGTCCAGGTGGAACAGTCGCACCGTGTGCGAGAAGTGCCGGAAACAGGAAGTGATGTCAGAGAACAGTGGACCTCTGGAGACCCGGACCAGGGGGGGCTCCGAGTACGAATATGGCTGCGGGGGGGGGGAGAGTTAGTCCTGGTCCGACAGCAGCATCTGCATCTGTTTTTTGTTCTAAATCTGGTTCTAGATTTGACTGTGGTTCTGGATGTGACTATGGTCGTGGGTTTAAATATGGTCCTGGTTCTAGATATGGTTCTAGTTATTATAGTAGTTCTGGTTCTGGTCTCACCTGGGCCCCCTCCGCCCCCGGCAGGAACAGGTAGGCTCCACTCTTGTCCCGGTTGGCTCCGGTTCTGGTTCCGTACCACAGAAACTGGACCTGGACCTGACGGGTCAGACCGGACCGCAGACGCAGCTTCTACATTTCAAAATAAAACGTTCCAGCTGAGTTATTGTGAGTATTAATCAATAAAATTTAAAAAACCCAAATCATCATTAACAATAGAAAAATAAATCATTAAATAAAAAAACATCATTAACAAATAAAAATAAATCAATAAATAAATTATCATTCTTAATTAATGTTATTAGTAAGTGAATATAAATGGAAATATAATAATGATCAGATAACAACATTTCTGTTGTTTTAATCCATCAGATAAACAAACTGATTAAATTATAATAATTTCATAACTTTAGTCATTTAAAAATAAAAGATTGCACAGTTTCTTTATCTATATATTTTATATTTCATATTTCAATACACATTTTTGAGTTTTGATTGATAAAACTCATCATGTTTCAATTTGTTGTGATTAAAAATGTTTGTTTGACAGTCTTTTAATTTGAAAGTCTGACCTGCAGCAGGCCTGTTTCCGGGGAGCTCCATATTTGGACATGTTTGTTGCTAAGTGACAGGGGGGCGTCGGCCTCAAGTCCTTGTGGGCGGGACACCTGGAAGTGCTGGGCCTGGATGGTTGGCGGGTCGCCGCGGCCACTGAAGGTGTACTGAACCTGGTGGGCGGAGCCAGCGGAGGCTTTGGTCACATGATACACGACGAGCGACAGAGGAGGAAGTTCAGCCAGGAAGTCAAGCTGACGGAGACAACGTAAAATATAAATATTATTATTCATAACAATAACAATGACACTGAGGAAAATAATAATCAAGTACTATAGGTATCATTTTTATTGTTGTTATTATCAATACTGCTATCATTATTAGTAGTAGCAGTATTAGTATTCACAATCAAAATATGTATAAATATAACAATAACAACAACAATAATAATAATAATAATAATAATAACAATTCTATTTACATAACTTGAGAAATGTGATCAAACTAAGAAGAGGAAATACATTACAAATATAATAATAATAACTGAAATGACTGAAGGGAAATCATGAAGTTGACTGAAGCGTTCTTCACCTGGAAGGAGTCTGCGGACGCTCGGCTCGGCTCCACCCACACCGCAGAGATCTGCGCTGCCATTGGTCGACCTGTTTCTGCGTCGACGACTTGAGCATCGGGACAGTCGACGACAACGCTGATGACGGACGAGCGGAGCTGCTCCGTCGGGTTAAAGACGATCAGAGACCTGAAACACAAACGGATCATCAAGACTTCACATTTCCTCGTTATGCACTGGTTATTAATTCGTTATTAACTGGTTATTAATTCGTTATTAACTGGTTATTAATTCGTTATGCACTGGTTATTAATTCGTTATGCACTGGTTATTAACTCGTGCTCTTGTATTTATTACACAGTAACCGCTGACGTGGCGCTGCTGTGACTCAGAGACAAAACTCACTGTGTCAATAAATCAATAAATCTGTAAAAATTAAAAATTCGACGCAGCAGATTCCTTTATTTTTTCTCACCAGCAGGTCGCTTACAGGTTTATTTAACTCAGTTTGTATATTTTTATGATTCTAAACTTTATGCACCAGTTTATAAACTGTACTGTTTTTACAACTTTCTATACATGGCACACTTTTATAAATATTTTACATGATTATGTTCAATAATGTCACATAATATACATGTTTTTAATTCAATTCAAGGAGGCTTTACTGGCATGACAAATCATTTTATTTTATTTTTATTACATTATTTCATTAAAATGTTATTATTTTTATATTGCTAAGACTTAAACACTACTTTTCTACATTGTTATGCAGCATAATGCACATTTTTATTTTTACATGTTTTACAGACTCAGAATTTTACACATATTTTTAAATATTTTACATCCTGCTGTCAAACGCTGCAGCATAATGTGTGTCGTTTATTTGTCTTTTTTAGTGATGCTTCACATCAGAGCGACTGTGACGTGTCGTGATTTCCATCAGAGGATCAATAAAGTATTTGTGAAGCCCCGCCCCCTCACCTGGGCTCCTGGCTGAGCGTGAGCGGCGTCTTCTGAGGCAGCGCGTCCTGCGCCGACATCACGTCGTCCTGAAACACACAAACGCTATTGATTATAAATCTTCACTTTTCATCAACTCACCTGCTGCGACGCTGCAGACTTTCAGACTGTTCGTTGGCATACCAACGAGACGTTTTTCAAGAAATATTTGGACTTTTTCTTCTTTTTTTGTAAAGAGAACATTTGGGATTTTTTTTCTTTATTTTATATTTTAAGCAGGATCCAAAGAACACATTTTGGTGATTCAAGATGTTTTCTTTAAACATTTGTGGTGATCTTTAAAGAAAAGATTTTGGCTATTAACATTTTTAATTTTTTTTTTCTCTAAAAATGTTTAAAGGTAACATTTTGGCTGTTACTGTTTTCTAATTTTTGGCAATTTTTCAATAAACACATTTTGACAAGTTTTTCTTATTTTAAAGTTTAAAGGTTAAAGTAAAAAGGTTTTCACATCAGACGCTGTTGATGTCTCTTTGAGCGTCTTCTTCGGTTATTAAAAAATGATTGCTGAGTTTAATTTTCATACTGCCATAAAAAGATACAAATATTACAGAAACAATAGATAGGACAAAGGTAACAGAGGTGGGGGGTCAAAGGTCACCATTTGCATGAAGGGTTTTGATTGGTCGTGGTGGTACTGGCTCTTGTCCAATAGGAGCAGCCAGTGGGCGGAGCTCTGCAGCACCTGGTGCAGGTTCAGGATCGAGCGAAACAACCTGGAAAATAAAAACTCAGTTTAATACAAACTTTGATTGTCACTGAGTTTTCATTTTCTTTGACTTCAGAAATTTAATTTAGTTCTTATTTTAAAAAAAATATATATTTTATTGAATTGACCTGAATGAATTCAGAATAAACATGTGAAATCACATGGCTTGATTTTTGTTTTCTCTGCACAAAACTAAAACAAACAGCTTCACTTTAAAAAGTGTCAAAAAGGAAGAACGACGGACAAACGGCGTTAACGAAACTCTCATCAGGCGGGATGATGGCAGCTAATGTTAGATGCTAACACTAAATGAGTGGGAATGAAGGGAAGCTAACGCTAACTGCGCACACGGAGCGAGGCGGTACCTGTTACCGTTGCCGGTGGCGACGCCATCCTTCAACAGAGAGCATGGAGGGACAAATGAGACAAAACACAAGCTAGGGCTAAAGATGCTAAAGACTTCCAGGTGCTACAATGCTAATTCTGATGTGTCATAAAAGTTATGTGAAAAAAATCATCATTTAGCAACACACGTAAAAACAAGCAATAACAATGAAGGTAAATGTTTGAAAAGTAAGAACCTTATTAAAACTTTGATCTAAACAGTCCATCAACAGCCATGCTATCTATGCTAACACCTGCAACTAGCGTTGACTCATCATTGATCAGCTGCTCACAGTGTGTTGATCCGCTCAGCCTCTCCGTCTCCATTTATCAGGAGTTTAATGATGAAACTTTAAAAACACCATTCAGGACTGTTTGACTGCCAAAGGCCGCTAAACGGCTGATTGATTTAAGTCTGTTGTTTGTTGTATGTGAATCTTTCTGCTGATAGTTTTTAAGTGTTTGTGTTTTTAGTCTGTTTGTTCTTTATGTGAAAGTCTTCATGCTGCCAGGACTCAAATATTAAAGAGATTCTGAATCTCAAAGGCACTATCCCTGGTTAAAGAAAGGTAAAATAAAATAAAATAAAATAAAATAATGTCCCAGCACATTTCATTACCCATCACTAATACTGACTGATTCTGACTTCGCTAACATGCTAACAGGCTAACAGGCTGGGGTGCTAACAGGAAGTAGCCACCTGGTGCCGTAGTCGACCACCACAGGGTCTCGGGCGGTGCCAGTGACGGCGTCATGGTGCTGGAACAGCGCCAGGCTCCGCCTCCCCGCCGTTAAACG
Organism: Plectropomus leopardus; assembly: GCF_008729295.1. Classification (NCBI taxonomy): domain Eukaryota; kingdom Metazoa; phylum Chordata; class Actinopteri; order Perciformes; family Serranidae; genus Plectropomus; species Plectropomus leopardus. Next base: position 25,111,283 of record NC_056482.1, read on the forward strand.
CTGGAAGTGTTCATGTGCCGGGAAGTCATCGACCAGACGACCGTCGCCCCGGAAACGACGCATCTGAGCCAACGTCAGGCTGAATAGGATTTCTGTCGCCCTGTTAAAGGAAGAAAAAGAGACATTTATCAAAGATTTACTCTAAAAAATTGAAACGTTTACAGAAGAAAAGAAGGACTCAGTAAAATCAAGACACCAGAAATCGATGTAAAAAAAACAATAAACAATTTTAAATGCAGTTATAGAAAATAAAGTTTTAAAAAAATCCAAAAATAAAGAGTATACAAAATAAACAATGTGGGTAGGTTTCCAACTGTGGGACTTGGGTAGGATATCTTCTGTATGACTCACGTAGGAGATAACCTACCCAAATCTCTAAGGAGACAACCCACCCGAGTCACACAGGAGATAACCCACCCGAGTCACTCAGGAGATAACCCACCCGAGTCACACAGGAGATAACCCACCCGAGTCACACAGGAGATAACCCACCCGAGTCACACAGGAGATAACTCACCCGAGTCACACAGGAGATAACCCACCCGAGTCACACAGGAGATAACTCACCCGAGTCACACAGGAGATAACCCACCCGAGTCACACAGGAGATAACTCACCCGAGTCACACAGGAGATAACTCACCCGAGTCACACAGGAGATAACCCACCCGAGTCACACAGGAGATAACTCACCCGAGTCACACAGGAGATAACCCACCCGAGTCACACAGGAGATAACTCACCCGAGTCACACAGGAGATAACTCACCCGAGTCACACAGGAGATAACTCACCCGAGTCACACAGGAGATAACCCACCCGAGTCACACAGGAGATAACCCACCCGAGTCACACAGGAGATAACCCACCCGAGTCACACAGGAGATAACCCACCCGAGTCACACAGGAGATAACCCACCCGAGTCACACAGGAGATAACCCACCCGAGTCACACAGGAGATAACCCACCCGAGTCACACAGGAGATAACCCACCCGAGTCACACAGGAGATAACCCACCCGAGTCACACAGGAGATAACCCACCCGAGTCACACAGGAGATAACCCACCCGAGTCACACAGGAGATAACCCACCCGAGTCACACAGGAGATAACTCACCCGAGTCACACAGGAGATAACCCACCCGAGTCACACAGGAGATAACTCACCCGAGTCACACAGGAGATAACCCACCCGAGTCACACAGGAGATAACTCACCCGAGTCACACAGGAGATAACTCACCCGAGTCACTCAGGAGATAACCCACCCGAGTCACACAGGAGATAACCCACCCGAGTCACACAGGAGATAACCCACCCGAGTCACACAGGAGATAACTCACCCGAGTCACACAGGAGATAACCCACCCGAGTCACACAGGAGATAACTCACCCGAGTCACACAGGAGATAACCCACCCGAGTCACACAGGAGATAACTCACCCGAGTCACACAGGAGATAACTCACCCGAGTCACACAGGAGATAACTCACCCGAGTCACACAGGAGATAACTCACCCGAGTCACACAGGAGATAACTCACCCGAGTCACACAGGAGATAACTCACCCGAGTCACACAGGAGATAACTCACCCGAGTCACACAGGAGATAACTCACCCGAGTCACACAGGAGATAACTCACCCGAGTCACACAGGAGATAACCCACCCGAGTCACACAGGAGATAACTCACCCGAGTCACACAGGAGATAACTCACCCGAGTCACACAGGAGGTAACTCACCCGAGTCACACAGGAGATAACTCACCCGAGTCACACAGGAGATAACTCACCCGAGTCACACAGGAGATAACTCACCCGAGTCACACAGGAGATAACTCACCCGAGTCACACAGGAGATAAAGTACCTGAGTCACACAGGAGATAACTCACCCGAGTCACACAGGAGATAACTCACCCGAGTCACACAGGAGATAAAGTACCTGAGTCACACAGGAGATAACTCACCCGAGTCACACAGGAGATAACTCACCCGAGTCACACAGGAGATAAAGTACCTGAGTCACACAGGAGATAAAGTACCTGAGTGTGGCCTCCAGCGTTCGGTCGAGGCGTTTGTAAAACGGTCTGGAGGTGAAGTACCCGCTCCAGTAATGATCGTCACGGTCGGCGTATGTAAAGAAGTCGCCGCGGAGTGTCGGCAGAGTCGTTCCTGTTGCGCTCAGACGCCGCTGAAGAGCTTCGAAGTAATCAGAGAGCGTCCCGAAACGAGCCTGAGAACAGAAAGAAGACAAGGAAACTGACTTACTCTTTCTCAGTTTTTACTGCACATCGGCCGCTAGGGGGCGCCATGATTTTAAAAATGGACGTAACATCACACAATCAGAGTTTGCACTGGCCTTTCACCAAAATGTGTCCATAAATCAAAGACAGTTTGTCCAAATATCAACAGACTCCGTGTCTTAGGCGTCTTGCCTTGACGTGCAGCTCCGGGTGCTGGTCAAAGTAGTCGAAGAGTTTCTGGTAGTTACTGAACTGAGCATTCCACTCGCTCAAGTCCACGAAGCGAAAGTCGTCTCCGAGCGGGACGAGAAGAACAGGAGAACGGAAGAGACGGGACTTCTGCCGGTACTGGTCCAACAGGAGGACAGCTCTGAGAGGACACACAGAGACATCACAACATCAGAGAGACAGGAGGACATATCTGAGAGGATACACAGAGTCATCATACCATCAAAGAGACAAGAGGACACACCATCAGAGAGACAGGAGGACACGTCATCAGACAGACAGGAGGACACCTTGAGAGGACACAGAGTCATCAGAGAGACAGGAGGACAGCTCTGAGAGGACACACAGAATCATCAGAGAGACAGGAGGACATGCAATCAGAGAGACAGGAGGACATCTCTGAGAGGATACACAGAGACATCACACCATCAGAGAGACAACACACGTGTCTAACAGGAGGACAGTTCGTCATTTCATTATTGAGCCAAAGTGGACGTTTGTGCCGAATTTAGTAAAATTCCCTAAAAGTCTGGTTGAGATATCACAGTCAGGAAATGAGACGGGTTCAAAGTCACAGTGACCTTTCACCTTTGACACCCAGAATCTAATCAGTTCATCATTTGAGTGGCTGTTTGTGCCAAAGTGGGAAATTCCCACAAATTGTTCTTGAGATATTGTGTTCATGAGAATGAGACAAAGTCAAGGTCACCATGACCTTCCAAAGCCAAACTAATCAGCTCATCCTGGAGGATGTTTGGTTCCAAAATAAAAAATAAAAATAAAAAACTGTGTTTTTTGTTTGTGAAAACAATCGGATGAGTTTTTTCTTCAGGAACTGTCGGACTCCGAGTCGGAGGATTATCATTTCACAAGTTTAAATTTAAAAAACAGAAGTCAAAGAAAAAAAAGTAAAACCAGAGAGCTCAGAGTCACAGAACAAAACTCAAAGCTTTTATTTTTGATAATAAAGTTTATAAATATGAATTAGTCTTCTTTGGCCCCGCCCCCTTCATACCTGTCCTGCACGTTCTGCTCTGTGATTGGCTGTGGCGGTATTCTCCACGGACAGAAGACCCGCCCCCCCGGCAGGCGGTGGAAATCGAACTGACAGCAGACAGCCGGGTTCGGACCACACGTGTGCGGTACGTCATAGCTGTAGAACGGCATCATGTGACACGTGATGTCACTGTGAGGGGAGGAGTCTGACACACAGGAAGTGGGCGGGGTTAGAGAGACAATGCAAAGTTTGGGATATTTTGCCCAAATTGTAAATTTAATCTTCAGCAATATCTGAAAAATAATAATAAAAGCTACTGTATTTCCTCTCTATTTATCTATTTTTAAATAAAACCTAAAAAAATTTTCTCATAGCATCATTTTCTGCTTCTTTCTTTATTTAAACGTTTGTTTCAAAGAATAATACCTTGTTTTTCTTGTTTGTGTGATTTTACATCTCCTGTATTATGTTTTTTTTAAAAATATTTCTTACATCAACATTCAGATTATTTAAAAAAAATTTCATTCAAATTATTATCATCAACTGTCATGAATCTGTTTTCCTCCAAACTTTTCTGTCCTTTCTTTCTTTTTCTTATTTTCCAAATTTGTTTTCTAGGATTTTAGGACATTTTTGTTTTTTAGGATTCAAGGACATCTCTAGGATTTCATATCATTTTTTAGAACATTTCTAATTTTTAAAACATTTTTATCATCTTAGGTTATTTATTGGATTGTTTTTGATTGATTGGTTAGGCTTTTAGGACACATCTAAGATTTAAGGACATTTCTTTATTTAATTTCCCATCATTCTCTCTGTCATCACTTTGTCTCGGTGTCTCTCGCTCACCCCAGCTCTGTCGCCATAGAAACTCCAGTGTCCGTTGTTGGGCGAAGTGCTTCTTGACGGCGTAATGAACGCGTTGGATGACCATGTTGCTAAGCCCCGCCCCCTTCAGCAGGTAGGTCATAGAGGGGGAGTGGCCAAACGGATCCACGGCCCAGCCACTGCTCGGCTTCACACCTGGACACAGAAATCAGGGTTACCACGGCGACACACCAAAAGACCACAATCAAACAGCAAGAGGAAAGGAAGCGTCATGAACCCAGGTGGCGCTGGATCCACTGGTGACCCTCGATCAGCTGATCCAGCAGAGCGAAGTAGTGTGAATTCGCTTCGTCTGCCATCACCCAGCCGCCTGTAACCAGCTCCAACTGCCCCGCCCCCACCAGGCTGACCAATCACAGAGGAGCAGAGAGGAGAATTAAACAAACCAACAAATGGAGAAGCAAATAAAAAAGGAACTACATGTAAACAAAATAAATAAAACACAATAAAACACTAAAATCAGGAAGTAACATGAAACAAACAAAAAAACAAGGTTTCGCCAAAAAACGTTTTACAGAGAAATCCCGTGAAGAGAAAAAAAGACTTTCAGATGACGTCAAACTTCTGTTACGATCTTTTTTGGTCATTTTTTTCTTCATCCAACAAATATGTTTAAGAGAGAGTTCAGAGATTAGGTCCTCACGTAGAGTGAGCGTGGAGGGAGCGAAAAGGGGGGAGTAAAACATGAAGCGGATGGAGCGAGACGTGAAGCGGATGGAGTGAGAAGTGAAGCAGATGGAGCAAGATGTGAAGCAGATGGAGTGAGTGAGACGTGAAGCGGATGGAGCGAGACGTGAAGTGGATGGAGTGAGACGTGAAGCGGATGGAGTGAGTGAGACGTGAAGCGGATGGAGCGAGACGTGAAGTGGATGGAGTGAGACGTGAAGCGGATGGAGTGAGTGAGACTTGAAGCGGATGGAGCGAGACGTGAAGTGGATGGAGCGAGACGTGAAGCGGATGGAGCGAGACGTGAAGCGAATGGAGTGAAAAGGAAGGTGGATGGAGTCACAGATATAATCAATCAGTGCATGAAACAGCAGGTCTGTGGTGTTTCCTGTTTGTTTTTTGGTGTTTTACAGTTTTATGTGTTTGCATATTTTGTTTTAGTTTTGTGGGGGATTTTTAATTTATTTTTTGTTGTTGTTTGTTTTTTCAGGGATGTTCTGAATGAAGAAATGGAGACAGGAAGTTACCGTTTGACCATCTCTCTCTTCTGCTCGTCGATGTCGTTCCACCATTTAGAGAAGTAACTGATTTCGGCCCAAATCATCGTCCTCCTGATGGACAGAGACATTCAGGGCCGTCAGAATCACTCAGTCAGCAGCAGTTTGATTCTGTCCGCAGGTTTTACAGTTTCAGTTTGATAATTGTGACATTTGGAAGACAAGTTTTCTTCAAAAGAACTCCCCAAAAAGCTTCTTAAGAAAATAAAACCTGTCTAAACATTCAAAAATGTGTTTAATAGTGATGAAAAAGTGCTGATGAAGAGAATCGATGGTCGTTTCAGAGAGTGTTTGGTCTTTCACATTTAATTCAAAGTCCTGGAAAAGTCCTGGAAGATTATTGGGAAAAAAATGTGTATTAACCCGGAAGACCATCAGGACATGCTCCTGCTAAAAGCAGGAGTCATATGGTCATGGAAAACCTGGAAAAGTTCTGAAAATCTTCACAGTTTTTCAGTTTCACAAACCTGTATGATAACACATGATGTGTTCAAGGACTGTTGGAAATTTTAAAATCCCACAATAATTTACATTTTGACTGTTTCTGGCCAATACATGAGGTCATGTTAGTGATTTTTAAAGGAAACATGCCTGCCAAACCTGTGGGTTTTAAAGAGAAAACCCCTTCTTTAAAAAATCATCAAATAAATAAATAAAAATAAAAAACACCAATTTTTAGATGTAGATTCAGATAAAGATGTAGGTGCAGATGTAGATAGGGATGTAGATGAAGGTAGGGATGTAGATGTAGATGAAGGTAGGGATGTAGATGTAGATGAAGGTAGGGATGTAGATGTAGATGAAGGTAGGGATGCGTACCTGCTGTCTTCAGTCAGTTTGATCAGCATGTTGTTGAGGATGTGTTTGGTCTGATCCTGATAATAACTGTCAAACGTCTTCAACCAGCCTGAAACACACACACACACACACACACACACACACACACACAGATGTTGGTGAACACACACACACAGATGTTAGTGAACACACACACACACACACAGGTCTCACCGGGGTCGTTGTGTGAATGAGGAACCAGGAAAACCTCCAGCGGCTGCTCGTCCCACTCGTTACCTTGGTAACGGATCTCGAAGCCTTGTTTCCAGGCGCCGCCGTCAACGTTATCGAAGGGCAGGAGGCTGTAAACATCCAGCAGCTGCAACAATTATAATGAAAACTAAAACACTTTGTTTAAATCTTTTTCTTCTTTATGAAAACAATAATTTAAAAAAATTAAAGACCGAATCACTTCTGTGAAGTTTTAAACATGTTTTCTTTAAACTCAGACCCCTTCTTTCAGACATTTTATAATCTTTGTGATGAAGTGATTAAAACTTTAAATATGACAGAGTTTTTGAAAAAGAAAACAAAATAACTGAACCCAAGCAACAAGCTGTTTGTTTGTTTTTATCGTCTTTTGTTTGTTTTTCTTTTTGTGTTCATTATTGTTTCTGCTTTCTTACTTTTCTATAATACTCCGATAAAATTCACTTTGCTGACTTAAAAAAAAGGACATATATTTTCAGTAGTACAAAAACATAATGGAAATAAAAACACGGCAAACCTCCTGAAGTGACTTTACTTCAACTTTACTCAAATTAAAAAAAAAACAAAAACTAACCTGTACGCCTTCCGCACCGCCTTTCGTCGCCTCAGCCAATCGGCAGCCAGGCAGCGCGTCTGCTCGGTCGGGGGCGGAGTCTGAGCTGCCATTGGCCCCGCCCGCCGTTTCCCATGATGCTTTGCTGTGGAGCAGAGAGTCCCGCAGCGAAGCAACCAGACGGCTGTTGTCGCTAAGGAGACGCTCCAACCTGTCAATCTTCTGCTGGAGGCGGGACAAATCCTGCAGACAAAAAAAACGTCAGCCGAGCTCACACTGAGCACAAAAAATAAAAATAAAAACAAGTAAATGTACAAACAAGTACACACAAGTTCTTACATCCTTTACTTCACCTATTCATCTTTAAATACATCGAAAAATACAACCAAATAAAAAGCTTATTTAATATTTCTTTTATTCAATTTATGTTTTTGGGTTATTTTTCAGGAAGACATTGTGGAGATTTGACTCATGGATTCTAATTATGACAATAAATATTTTTTAGTAGATGTGTGTGTGTGTGTGTGTGTGTGTGTGTGTGTGTGTTTTCAAATTATTTTTTAATCCCTAAAAAATAAGAGCAGGCCTAAGGGACAGCTCTTTATTTTTAAGTGGAGGGGGGGCTGTTTTTGTGGACCCTCCAAAAGCTGGTGGATTTTATTTTGGCGGGCCGGCAGGTTTGGCAGACTCGCTTTCATTGAAAATCAGACAAAATAAAACAAATCAAACACATCGCCCCAAATTTTTGGAGATCTTTAAAGAAAAAGAAAATCATTGCCAAGAAATCACCAGATAGTTTAAACAAAAAAAAGAAACGGCGGGGGCTGGTGCACGTTAATCAGAGCGTGCACGGCTGCATCGCTCCACATGTAAACAGCTTCAGAGGAAGATTTCAGAATAAAGGCAAAAACTGGAATATCTGGTGTGTGGAAACCTGGTCACTTTATTTTGAAATTCCACTGATGCATCTCCGCATGTGGACTCACCTCGTCCACCTGTCCTGCAGGTGTCTCCTGGCGCCGCTGAAGCTCCGCCCCCTGCATCAGCTCCAGCATGCGGTACAGTGACATCACAGCCACGCAGAAGACCCCGCCCACCAGCACGGCCAGCAGCCGACTCCTCTTCATCGCCCCCAGACCAGTGAAACCAGTAAAACCAGTGAAACCAGTAAAACCAGTGAAACTAGAGAAAACAGCAGAACCAGTGAAACCAGTAAAACCAGTGAAACTAGAGAAAACAGCAGAACCAGTAAAACCAGTGAAACTAGAGAAAACAGCAGAACCAGTAAAACCAGATAAACCAGTGAAACTAGAGAAAACAGTGGGACCAGTAAAACCAGTAAAACCAGTGGAACCAGCTCAGTGCTGACGAGCTTAGCGTGACACACAGAAAGTTCCCAAAAACTCGCCGCCGTCGGCTGAGAAACGTCATCGTTCTTTTTGTCCAGAAGCGTCTCGTAAATACACGACTGTAGTTTTGTAATACTGCGTCTTTTTTATGGGGGATTTAATGACGCAGTAATTAAAAGTTTTCCTGGTAAATGTTTTGGTTTTATTCTGTAATATTGTGGCTGATTTTTTAATTAAATTCACGAGTTTAATGTTGAAACATTACAGCGTTTTTCTGTGAAATTTCGGAGTTAAATTTTGTAATATTACGCCATTCTTTCTTGCAAATTTACAAGTTTAACCTCGTAATATGGAGATTTTTTATAATCTCGGAAATTGTGACTTTTTCTTGTAAATATGAGTTTGATTTCATAATATTATGACTGAGTTTAATCTCAAAACATTCCAACTTTATTTTAGCACATTTCTGAGTTTTATTTCTTAAAACTGACTTTTTTCTTGTGAATTTCTGACTTTAATTTCATCATATTACAAATGTTTTCGTGTAAATTTATGAGCACAATCTCATAACATTGTTACTTTTTTCCTCATAAATTAATTAATTGAATCCTGTTAACATTGCAATTCTTTTCTTGTAAATTTACACATTTATTGATGTAATATTATGATTTTTTCAGGTTAATGTTCAAGTTTAAGAGTTTAATCTTGTAAAAATTACGACTTTTTTCAAGTAACTTTCTGAGTTTCATTTCATAATATTACAATTATTTCTCGTGAATTTATGGGTTTAATCTTTGAATATTCTGAGTTTAATTTCGTCATATTACGACTTTCTTCATAAATTCGTAAATTTAATCCCCTAAATTATGACTTTATCATGGTACATTTTTGGGGTTTAATTTTGTAATATTGTGTAATATTAAGACTTTTTCCTCATAAATGCACCAGTTTAATCTCATGATATTACAACTTTTTCCCTGTAATTTAATTCATTTAATATCTTAAAATTACGACATTTCTGTCTCATAAATGAATGAGTGTAATCCGCGAGACGTGGCCTTAACCCTCCACTGAACTCATGGATTCATACTTTTGATCAGAAAGAGACCAACAACAATAAACTTATTTTTACTTTAAGAACAAAATAATAAAATACTCTAAAATGAAAATATTCTGTATGGTTTTTGCTGCGTTTAAAGCTGTCAGTCGCCGCTGTAGCTCAAACGGCTGCGGAGATAAAATTCAGAAAACTTTAGATTTTAATTTCAAACCTTTCAAACTTTCTCAACTTCCGCCTGGCTGCAGCGGGTCTCGCGCTCCGGTGGGTCTCGTGTTGCTTCTCACGTGCTCGGTGACGCAGACGTTTGACATCAGTTTCCCGCTAAAACACAATAAAAACAACAAAAAAAACAAAGTTTTAGTGACTAAAATGAAATAAAGTTTGTTGGTCCCTCCGCAACGCGAGCTCGGGCCGCTGCTGCGCCTGCGCCCTGCTGTTTGTTTTGCTTCTGGTTTGGTTCAGCTGACTCAGCGCTGCACAGACTTCCGGTGAGGACATGACGTCATCTAACGACTTCTTCTACTGCAGTAAAGAAACTGCAAATGAATAAGTAAAATAAAATAAAACCGCAAACACAAAAGAAAAAAGTAAATCTGCCAAAAAAGAATAAATAAATAAAATTAAATTAAACAGCAAAAAAAGCAAAACTGTCAAATAACCGTGCGGAGGACCCTGTGTCCACCAGGAGGCTGTCCCGGTCCGTCCCCGCCCCCCATCTGCTCATCGATGGACCCAGTCCAGCCCGACGCCCCGTCGTCCTGCACTGTGACAACCGCGTCCTTTGAGTCCTCCAGAGCTTTCAACACCACACAGCCTGAGCTTCTGAGGGACACGCTGGAGCCCGCAGGGACCCCCGCAGGGACCCCCGCAGGGACCCCCGCCTCTCATCGTAGATACGGGACTACCTCGCCAACCGACCGCGGCGCGTGAGGGCTCGGGACTGTGTGTCTTCACCCTGTACACTGCAGACTCCACGTTCAGATCCACGAACTGTCTCCTGCAAAAGTCCTCTGAGGACTCTGCAGTGATGAGGACGGCGTCCTCGTGTTGTGTCGTCCTCATCACGGATGAGGACGACACAGAGTTCAGACAACTCACCAAAAACTTAGTGGACTGGTGAAGGTGAGACCAGCTCCAGATCAACACGGGGAAAACCGAGGAGCTGGAGGTGGATGTCCGAGGGCGCAGACGCAGACGGCGGTGAACATCCAGGGAATGGACGCTGAGACAGTGGACTCTGACCAGTACCTGGGTTCACCTGAACCAGGAACTGGACTGGACTGAAAACACCGCTGCACTTTATAAGAAGGGCCAGCGCAGACTCTACCTGCTCAGGAGACTCGGGTCTCTCGGGGGACAGGGGCCACTCCTGAGGACTGTCCCTGACTGTCTCTGACACTGTCCCGGCATCAGCCGTCTTCAGTGGTCTGCTGGGACATCAGC
>NC_056482.1:25122813-25219304 GCF_008729295.1 Plectropomus leopardus
CACCATCTTCATCATCATCACCATCATCACTATCACTATCACCATCATCACCATCACCACCATCTTCATCACCATCATCACCATCTTCATCACTATTAGGCGACTATCAAACAAACAAACAATAGTCGCCGAAAGGTTAAACAGGGGAAAACTTTACCTGCCGGACGCGCTGGCTGTCCAATAAAAACATCTCTGGGGTGCTGATTTATGCGTATTTATTGCTGCTAAAAAACAATCGGTGAATGTTCCCATAGTCCATAAAAACAGCCAAAAATGTCCTGAGATCATGCGGTCAGCAAAAGTACGACTTCCCCCTTCACCCTCTCAGTTCCCACATTCACCAGGTGAATAGGTGATTTCAATACTCAGCTGATGCACCACCACGTGACCCACCACCCTGGATGTAACCATGGCAACAAACCTTAAAACAATACTAGCTGGCACCTACAATCACCATCATCACTATCACCATCACCATCATCACCATCTCCATCTTCATCATCATCATCATCTTCATCACCATCACCATCATCTTCATCACCATCATCATCATCAGAGCAGCATCAATCAATCAATCAATCAATCAATCAATCACCTGTGTGATGTTTGTTTTTATTAGGCTCACCTTTATTCACTCTTTGAAAATAGTAAAATTAATCTCTTGGTCTCAGTTACTTTGGTTTGGACAGAGATGTGCGGCACGAGTTGCGCTCTAGTATCAAAATGCGCACACACACACCTGGCACACACACACCTGGCGCACAGTCTGTATTCAGACACTTTTCATAAAAACAAAACAATAACTATCTCTAGAATTTACTCTCTAACCAGCTGCTGCTGGATGTTTCGTTAAGTTTCCCTCTTTCTATTACCGGGCGGACGTGTGTCCCCGGTCCTCAGTAGAGATTATGCGCGCGGTCGGGGCCTCTGTATCAGGAGAAATACGGGAGAGACGGGACCAGGAGCGGGCCTCCCGCACCGCCCCGCTCTCAGCAGGGCCCTCAGCTGGCCCGGTTCGGCCTGTGTGACCTCTTGTGTCCAGTGTCCCCGCACTCGAAGCCGTAGCTGACATCGATGCATAAGACAGGTAATCGCATCCTACCTGTTCGCTTCAAAACATCCTCCACCATAGCGCTGCTCTCCGGTACACACCTCACTGCACGGCAGAGAGACACGCCCCCCAACACCTGAACCACTAAAATAGAAGAATCCCCCCCACACACACACACACCTCAGTAGAGAGACAGAGACAGAGAGAGACACAGAGACAGACAGAGACAGACAGACAGAGACAGAGACAGAAAGCTGCTGATCCCTAAATCTGTCACTCAGAGTTATTCTGACTCTATCAGACAGAGAGCTGCTAACAGCTAACTGCGAGCTAATCCTCTGTCCCTCTCTGTCCTCCATAAAACAGATCTGTCTCTTACCTTCAGATGTTATTGATCACTGATCAATCAGATGCTTACCTTCTGAGTGTCCATTACCTGAGAGACTGAGAGACAGAGAGAGAGAGACAGAAAGACAGGGAGACAGAGGACGTCAGGAAGTGAAGTGACGTCACACACAACATCACAGCTTCACTTCCTGTCTAGAGTATCAAAATAAGAGTTTGACACTAAACCTGACTAAAGTTATTAATTGGAGAAAATAAAATGTCAAACTGCGCTTCACTTTCAAAGGCAATCTGACCATTTTTCATGTAGACTCACACAAACAGGATCTCAGAGGTCAGGCGGGGCAGGACGGGTCAGACTTTCATATCGGGCGGGATGAGACTCAGCACCCCCCGTCTGAGGACGTGGTTCTCTGGGTGGAGAGTTTCTGCCCTGAGACGAGTTCAGGTATCTCAGGTCTGGTTCTCAGTGAGGGAAGAAGCGCGCCTGAGACGGACAGGAAGTTTGGTGTCCCAGCGATGAGGACTGTGTCGGACTGTGGTGCTGCAGACGGAGTCGCCTCCATCGGCCTCATGGAGCAGAGAAGCTCAGACATCTGGAGGGAGCTGGAGGAGAGCCGCTGCTCCTTCATGTTGGTGAGGTTCAACATCTGAGGGTTAGGGTTAGGGTTAGGGTTAGGGTTAGCCCTAACCCCTCCTGGTTCCTCCTTTTAGAGGAGGCCTTGGGCACAGCCAGAACACCAGGAGGGATTAAAGATCTCATCTGGTCTGGGAACTCCTGGAGCTCCCTCAGGGGGGAGCTGGAGGACGGTGCAGTGGACAGGGAGGTCTGGAGGACTTTGATCGTCCTGCTGAGAGCCGGCCTGGATGAGAGGATGAGGATGGATGGATAAAAAGAGATGTGAGACTATAAGAGACATAAGAGATGGATTGGAAAATGACACAGAAACACTTTATCTGTGTCTGATTCAGCAGAACAAAATAAAAGCTCCGGTTATGGTCCCTGCTGTAATTTATGTTGATGATTTCATCAGCTGAAGAAAAAACAGACTAAGAGTAATTAGTCCTAAGTCGTCCGTGTCACGGTAATCCCAGGTTTCTTCTACGGCAGCAAACGGACTCGTTGAGGTTTCTTGAAGATGTTCGGCATCCACTTTTCATGATGTCTGTAGTGATCTGTGGTTTTAATGTAGACTTTGTTACCAGGTTAAACCTTTTTTGAACTTTAGTATTTATATATGAATGGTTGACATCCCAAGATGTGAGACAAATTATAAAGTGAAATCTAATCTCAGCTAATCTACTCTAACCTAAAACAAGTTTATTTTCTTCACAGTCGAAATTCAGGTTTAAGTCGGACTCTGGCTTAAAGTGCCACCGTGATTCAGGTTCAGATTTGGACAAAAAGTGGTAGATTTTGGGCGTCAGTTTGACTCGCCTTGTCAGTGACACAGCAGTAGCGGATTCACGAAAACATGAACAGCGCTGGTGGCCGACTATCAGGACAAGCATTTACACTTACAGTACACAAACCTCTGATACTTCCAATGTGAAATAAAAATAAGGGACACAAAATACAAAATCATGAAAGTCAAATCAAGTGAAGATGAAATTACAATAGCAGCTAAACTACAGATGACTGACGTTAGTTGATAATAAATCACTTCTGGATCTGCAGATATTACCATGACTTCTCATTTTTTTAGCAGAGTCCAACTTACTTCACACATGAAAAGCTGAACAGATGAGTGTTGAGCGGCATTATTTACCACGTTAAATGTTGATTGTAGCAGGTTGCTTTTCAGAGGCCAGTCTGAGAATACCAATGATGATCCAAAAATATTCACAAATCACAATAAAAAATTTGAAACAAACAATCACAGTTGAAAAGCTGCGTGCTGGCGTCTCCCTGAGCGGACTTAAAGAAGACGCTTTCTGATGATCCGTCTGTCAGTGAGTCAAAGCTGTAAAATAAAAGCACTTTAAAAAAGCACAAGAAAAACAGGTCCATAAACTAAAGCAGAAATCTCATTTCTCAGTACAGACACACTAACGCTAACCCTTCATAATCTCTGTGATGATGTGAAGACGAGCACTGCTCGAACTTTCAACAATCACTCCACCAGCCGGTTCAGGTTTGCAGCTAAAATGTTGAACTTTATTTCATCATTAGTTTTTTTAACATCTGACCAAAAAGTGGCTTTCCAGCATCAACAGAAAAACAGTGAGTCAAGTTATAGCCATGAAGAACACTGTGGAAACTGTTTTTTGGCAAAAATCACTTTAGTTTTAAATTATGTGCTTCAAAGGTTTGAAGGTTTACAGCAATAACTTACATTTTACAGTGTTATCTGTTTCCAAGGCGACAGAGCAGGAAGTTCCCACCAACAGACCATTTATCAAATAAAAGTCTCTAAATTCACCAGGAAGTTCGGTAACTGTTCCTCCCATCAGGGACTCAACTGGAACCAGTAAGTGTTTCCAGTCCATCCGCTGGTCTCTGAGTGAACATCTGGTTTTAAACCGTCTGACAGAGTTAAACATCTTTACAAAGAGCTCCTGTTCAGCTCGTCTACGCATCAACTCGTTTGCTCTCAAACTTCTGCAGCCGATTCATCATCTCATCTGATGCAGCTGTGAACAATGCAGGAGGACATTTTTAATATGTGTGGACATCCTCCGAGGTGTCACATCCCCAAAGACAAAATAACTGACGGGGACAGCTCGGATGATTTCCTGTTTACTACGGAAGGAGTCGGTTTGGAGGAGCAGCAGGAGGACAGACACTGAAGCTCACGGATATCCTGCTGACCAGGCCGAAACAAAACATCAGTACCAATGTCGATGGACAACGTTCGGGCTCAGGCAGGTCGACGAGGTGTCACTTTGTTTAAAATCCAGATGGTCTGATTCACTGCGATGCTCCGCTCCGTTAAACTGATGCAACCAACCAAACCGAAGCTGCTGATCGTTGAAGATCTCGACTGACTGAACCACCGACAAGATGAACTGAGACGGTTTTATTAGTCTGTCACAGAGTTTTTTACGCGCAATTATTTAATTATAGAAGCTGCCACAAACAAGTCATTTATACTGCACTTTGGGCACAGACGGAGCAGCAGAACATATGGAGCAGTGAAAGTGAAACAGAACCGTTCATTCATGCTCCATCCAATCAGCTCTAAACGAACCCTTTAAACGCCAAAGTCACACAATGACACAAACTACCTGACTGACGGAGGCAGCAGCAGAGCAGCCGCAGAGCAGCAGCAGAGTTCACAGATGTTGAATCAGTGATTTCTCTGCAGTCTGAAAACTCTGAAGAGGAAATAAAAGAGTTTCCTCATCAGGTTCAGTCTGACAAAAAGGTGGAAAAACATGATCAACGCATGTTTCACATTTAAACTGATACTGATGTTTTTCTGTCCACAGTAGGACGTCTCTGATCTTTCAGGTTGAGGACATAAGATGTTTTGGGTTTTGTTTGGACGTGTTTTGGACGTCTCTGATGTTTCAGTTTCAGTGTCTGTCTTAATTCTGCTCCTTCAAACTGACTGTGGACGAAAACACGAACTGTCCCTTTAAGGAGAGACACAGAAACTTGAGATCAGCTGAGACGCTACCGCGAGCTGAAACATCACCATCATCGTTACATCACCATAGTAACTGTCATCTTTAAGGGGGCGGGGCCATGCAGGGACACAGGCAGAGGGGGTGGGGCTAAGCGCTACACGTTATTTTAGTGGTAAAAAAAACATAAAAAGTTTGACTGACATGTGGGAGGAGCCAATGAGGGGAGAGAGGGAGGTGAGGTGGCGGGGCTTCGCCTACAGTTCAGATCACAAACACTTCCCGTTTCTGCATATTTACACTTCCTGTCCTGGCTTTCTTGTATCTACCTATTTCAAGTCTACTTCCTGTTTCTCTTCACACTGACGTCACAATGTACGACCCACGCTCTCCACCACTGCTGCCGCCGCCGCTGCCCTCTCCGCCCTTGGGCTCCCGTTTCTTGGTGACAGGCGTGGGGATGAGTGAAGGTCGTGTCGGGGTCGTCGAGGACGAGGTGGTGGTAGTCGTTGGTGCGGCGGTGGCGGTGACATCAGCACTGCTCTTCCTGGGGCTCGGCGTGTAGTTGAAGGGGCTGACTCTTGCTGCCACAGCACCGCTGCGCTGCTGACTGCGCTGCTGCTGCTGCTGCTGCTGCGGCTGCGGCTGCGGCTGCGGCTGCTGGCGTTCAGGCTGCGGTTTGTCGTCGAGGCTCTCGCAGCTGCGGCGCAGGTTAAGGTTGGAGGAGGAGGACGAGGAGGAGGAGGGGATCTTTGAGGGGGCGGGGCTGTCGATGACGGGTGGAGCGTTGGTGGAGGAGGGAGAGCGAGCTGAACATGAAGAGGAGGAGCGCGGGTTGTTGACGGGACAGTCCTCCAGACGCACCCACACGTCTTCTGATTTGTCCGTGAAGCTCCGCCCTACTGATGAGTCAGCGCCACTCTTTGCCTTTCTCCATGTCCCCTTCGACCTCACGGCGCTCTCCTCCTCGCTCCTTCCCTTCTCGCTGGACTCTGATGACGCCGACAGCACTGATGATGAGCTTCCTGTCCTCTTCCACGTCCCTACGCGTGGTAACGACGTCGAGTGCTTACCACCGCTCCCTCCTCCTCCGCCGCCACTGTTTTCCCGTTTCCAGGTGCCGGTGCGGCTGAAGCGTGATGATGTCACATCCTGCGGGCGTGATGGGCTCTCTGAGTGCGAGCGGTTGATGTCGTGTCTCCTGGTTGTTGATGGTAACGGCGTGTCAGGGCTGGACGGTGACTCTAATCCTGTTGCAGCAGCCACTGCTGCGGCCGCAGACTCCTCCAGCTTCCTCTTCAACGTTGGGCTTGGCGCCTCTTTGATGAAGGTCGACTGACGGACCAGCGCTGGCTTTTCTGGCTCCGCCTTCTGCTTCTTGAGCGCCGCAGAGCCACTGACCCTCGACGCCGACTCGCTCCTCGGGATGCCGCCGCCGCTCCTCACTGTCCCGCTCTGTTTGGCCGGCCTGGAAGCCGACGAGGATGATGATGACGCACTTCCTGGAGACGCCGTACGCGGCGCCTGTAGCAGCCTCCCTCCTTTCTGATTGGCTGCTGTGGAAGAGCGAGACGGCGTGGAGTCCCGAGAGGACCCGCCTCCTCTGTCGGCACTGTCGCCGCTCCCTGGCGCTTTTGCCACAGCAGCTGCTCTGGGTTTGCTCCGCCCCCTGGCAGCTGGCTCTGCCCTTGGCTTGCCCGTAATCAGACTCCTGTAGACCTTCTTCCCACCTCTCAAGGCCTTCGCCGCCTCCTCCTCCTCCTTCCTGGCCTCCAGTGTGCTGCGCTCGCCACCCTTCAGGATCCTTGCCCCTCGCTTAACCGCTGCCTCCTCCTCCTTCTCCTCCACCTCCTCTTCTGCGTTGTTATTGGCTGCTGGCAGGCGGAACGGCGAGCCCACGGACTTCAGGGACAGCACAGAGTCCGAGTCTGATGATGGTTGGCGGGACAGTGATGAGGCGGCTGCAGCCGCGGCATTTAGACTGCTGACGATGGAATTGGCGCCTTCCTGAATGGCTTTCCAATCAAACGACTCTGAGTCAGGGGAGGCGGGGCTTCTTGGGACCTCTGAAGGCTCCTCCTCAGCCAAAATGTCATCTTCAGACTTCGGGACAGGAAGTTGCGTGGCGGTGGCAGCCTTCTTCTTCTTCTTGGGCATGGCAGAGCTGATGCACTCCTGCAGCAGGTCGTCCTCTGAGTCGATGCTCAGTGAGCTCAGCGACGAGTTCCTGGAGAAGCAGACGGGCGTGTCCTCCACGTGAAATGCTTTGGGGGCATAGCCGCTGGTCGCAGGGGGACGTGGCTTCAGCTCTTCCTGTGGGGGAGGAGGAGACTTCATTCCTGCCTTGCCTCCATCTTGCTGCTCGGAAGGGGGCGGCGGCGGTGGCGGCGGTGGAGCGAACTCCTTGTTGTTGTTCTCCTGGTCGATGTCGCTCAGCGAGCTGAGTGAGGAGTTCCTGGAGAAGCATACAGGCGTGTCCTCAATGGCGAACTTCTGCTTCTCGTCTGACGCTGTGGCGTTGGTCACAGGTTTGGTTCGAGGGAAAACCGCCGCCGTCTGCTGCTTCCTCTTTCTGCCATCTTCTTTAGTTTTCTTCTCTTCGTCCTTCTCGCCACCGTCGTCTTCGTCGAAGTCGAGCGAGCTGAGCGAGTCGTTGCGTGAGAAGCAGCATGGCGTGCCCTCGATAGGCGTGTAGTGATGCGGCGAATCAAAGGCAAACCCTGGTTTTGCTTTGGCAACTGTTGCCGTGGCGACGCCGTACGCCACCCGCTGAGGCATCGGCTTCACGGGTGATGTCGGCTTCTTCTTCTGCTGCTGCAGGCTGAGAGGGGGCGGGACTGGAGGAGGAAGAGGTGGGGCTTGGAGGTGCTCGCTGTTGGCAGCTGCTCTGATTGGTTTTCTGGGTTTGGCTTTAGGCATGGCGGCGCTGATGCATTCAGCAAGGATGTCGTCACCGTTCTCACCCTCAGGAAGTCCGGCCCCTCTCCTCTGGCTGGTAGTGGGCAGGGCTACTGGTGCAGCTGCTGCTGCCTCCTCATTAGGCGGGGAGTCAATGGTGAGGTCACTGAGCGAGGTGGCGGTGGAAAAGTTAAGTGGTGTTCCCTCAACACAGTAAACTCTGGGCACCTCCTCTGGTGGCGGCAGCGGTACGTCCTTCCTCTGCTGTGAATGAGTGCGGCTTTGAGGTGGGAGGAGCTTGTAAACAGGAAGCTGGCTGGGTTTCCGTGGTGCTGCTTGTTGCTGTTTCTTTGGTTTCCGTGATGACTTGGGCATCGCCATGTTGATGCACGCCTCCAGGATCTCAATGTCGTCATCATCGTCCGATTCGTCGAGAATGGGTTTCACTGCTGCCGGATCCTCCTTCCTGTCCTCCTTTGCTCCCTCCTCCTCCTCCTTCAACTCTGCAGTGATGTACGGCTCGTCCAGACTGAGCGCGCTCAGACTTGAGGCTCGTGAGAAGCCGTGCGGCGTGCTCTCAGTGGCAAAGTGCAGCAGGACATCGGCGCTGCTCTCCTCCTCATCCTTCTTCTTTGTCTTCTCCTCCTTTGCGTTCTGTGCTGGCGGTGGCAGCGGCGGTGTTTTGGCGCGGCTCGGTGGCATGGTCTGTCCTGGGCTGTCAGGCAGGTCGCTGGGGCTGACCACGCCGCTCGGCACGCCACTGCACGGTTCGCTGGAGCGCACGGAGCTAGCGATTGAGGAGGTGGAGAAGCTGTCGAGGGAGCTGACGGACGTGCAGCGGCTGAACATCAGCGGGGTCTCCTGAGCGTACGGCTGCTCCGGAGGACTCTTCGGAGTCCTGGCGCCCGATGATGTGACATGGTGGTGGTGATGGTGGTGGGCGTGGCCATGATGGTGATGGTGACCTCGTCTTCCCCTTGAGGATGGGGCGGCCACAGCTGTGGCGGTCTGGCTCTCCGCCTCCTTCTGCTGTCGCTGCTGCTGCTCATGTGCATCTTTCTCGCTAACAGGAAGTGTTGGATAGTCATTACTGCCGCCGCCGCCGCCGCCGCTGCTCCCGCCCCTCCTCTTCCTCCCGATGACATCACCATCTTCCTCTTCCTCCTCTGATGACAGCGAGGAGAGCGAGCTGCCTCTGGAGAAGCAAATGGGCGTGTCCTCCACGCAGTACGTCTGCGTTGACTCCTGGTTGCTTTTTGGCACCGTTCGATTGGCTGAGGATGCGGGGGGCCGGAGCTTGTTTGTAGAGGAGGACGGAGGAGGAGGGACAGAGGGTGTGGCGGTCTCTTCTGGCTTGAACAGCGGTTTGCGGGTGGCATCCGCGCCGTATTTTAGGCTGTAGTCAATTGGCTGCTCACCTGTCGACTCGCCACCGTAGTTTGATGCCCCCGTGGTCACGCCGTAGCGTTGCTGCGGAACAGACGCCATGCGGCTGCTGGTCGGCGCTGAGTCGCCGCCGTCATTCCTCCTCCCCAGCCTGGTGTCCAGCTCGTCATCCTCGTCGCTCTCGATGCTGCCGCGGTGACTCGGACTCTGTCTCCCAGAGTTCAGCTGCTCGTCGGAGTACTTCAGGCTGTAGTTGATGGGCGTGTCCAGCTCCGCGCCATCATCGTCCGCCATGTGGTTGGCGCTGCGGATCTTGTGTGCCAGGTCAGCTGGGTACTTCCTGTAGACACAGCACTTGTTGGCGCCGCTTTCGTCTGAAGAGTAGAAGGGCTCTGATGACGGTTTGGTCTTGCCACGGTTGCCGTAGCCGTCAGCGCTGGTCACACTGTTGAGACTGTCGCTAGACGCTCGCACACTGGGCGGGAACACCGGGCGAGCGTATGCCGCTTCCTCGCTTGTCCTCTTTGATCCATCTCCGTTCTTTGGGCTCGAGAGCACTGGCGTGTTGGCGTACGAACGTGTTGTGCTCCCTCCTCCGCCTCCAGCACCATTACATCCCCGCCCCTTCCTGTGCGCCGCCTTGGGGCTCAGGTTGTCAATGTTGTCGAAGGTCTCTGACAGCTGTTGGGCGTCCAGCTCCTCGAACAACGCCTTTTGTTTGCGGGCGTGCAATGACGGGGCGCCAGCGCCCGGGGACACCACGCTGGCGTCCTTGTAGCGCGCCGGCCGGTTAGCCATTAGGTTACGCAGGGCGGCAGCGCTGCCCATGGCGATCATCTTGTGCCGTGAATGAATGAGGTTGCGCAGCATGCCCACAGCGCCCAGCTCCCATAATGCCTCCTGGTCTTTAGCGTCTCTGGCTGACAGGTTCCAGAGTGTCCCGCAGGCGTTGGACACAATGGTCAAACTATGGGACTTCAGGTGCTGCAGCAGCGTCGGCAGGCAGCCATGTTCACGCAGGACCTGCCTGCAAGACGACACACAGGGAGAGAAACATCAGTGCTTCTCTACGCAGCTGGCCCAGGTTGTCTACCTGTTTACTGTTGTTTACCTGTTTACTGTTGTTTACCTGTGCGCCTCATTGGTGGCAATGAGGCTGGACACGTTGCGCAGGATGCCGCCACCACTCTCAATGATGGCGAGTGTGTTGGTGTGGCTGCGGTGTGTTAGTGTTCCCACCAGAAAGGCCAGAGCCCCGTCTACGGCGCAAATATCCGCCTTATTCTCGGTACAGTGAGCTGACAGGTTCCAGAGCGCGCTTAGTACGGACTTCAGGGTCGACTCCTGGAGAAGCAGAAGAAGAAAAACAAACCGATTTAGACACAGATCGCCTATCAATATCTGACGCTTCAGAGCTTCTGCCGACCACCACAGAATGACTCACCGCCATGCTCATCACACAATGTAAACACATAACCCCGCCCCCCCGCCACATGACTCATTCCTTAAAGGGACCCTGAAGAAAACCAGGAGCCAGAACCTTCAGCTATTGCGCCCCCTTCTGTGGAACCATGGACCATTTTCAGTCCAGAAGACAGAAACCGTCTCCACGCTTAAGAGTCGACTGAAGACTTTCCACCTTGAAACAGCTTTGAGTTAGGGCTGGCTCTCATAGTTAGAGCTGGCTCTCATAGTTAGGGCTGGCTCTCATAGTTAGGGCTGGCTCTCATAGTAGAGCTGGCTTCATAGTTAGGGCTGGCTCTCTAGGGCTGGCTCTCATAGTTAGGGCTGGCTCTCATAGTTAGGGCCTCTCATATTTAGCGCTCTCATAGTTAGAGCTGGCATACAGGGCTGGCTCTCATAGTTAGGGCGACATAGTTCACGCAGTTAGGGCTGGCTCTTGGGCCAAACTTTGTTTTTATTTACCTTCTGGACCTCGAGAGCACAGCCCGTCAGCGCACGCACACTGCCGACTTCACGCAGCGTCTTCTTACTGTTGACATCCGCACGCCACGACAAGTTCCTCAACACGCTCGCTATCACCTAAAGAAATAAACAAAAGGAAAAATAAATTTTCCAAAACTGAGACAGAGTTCATGTCCACCACTCTGAACACAATAATAAATGTAAGAAAAACATCTGAGCAAGAAATAAAAACATCTCAGTGACAACAGAAAAATTAAAATAAAACCAGGAGAAACAGTTACTACAGAACTCAGGGGGTTGCCATGGTGACAGGTGAGTTTACCTGCTGCAGGTCTTCACTGTCAGATTTGAGCTGTGCGACCATCGCTCTCATACAGCCCTTCATCGAGCACAGCGTGGCCTGATGGGAAAACAACCACGTACAGCTTAGATCTGACTGGCTCCTGAGACGTGTGTGTGTGTGTGTGTGTATGTGTGTGTGTGTGTGTGTGTGTGTGTGTGTGTGTGTGTGTGCGCGCGCGCGTATGTGTGTGTGTGTGTGTGTGTGTGTGTGTGTGACATGTTGTTTGTGTTTTTTTCCAACCTTATTGGCAACGTCTCCAAAAGTGAGGTTGGTGAGCGCCATCCCGGCGTATCTCCGCAGAGTGACGCTGTAGTGGTCGCTGCTCAGACCAAACATCTCGCAGTCCACCTGCAGCAGCTCCGCCACCGCCTGCAGACCGCCTGCAGGGACAAATAACCCAGTGAACCAGACAGGAAACACATTTAAAGGACAACACCAGAAACTCTGAATACAACCAACACTGACTGAAAAAACATCACAGCATCTTCCTGACAGCTCGAAAAAATCAGCAGACAGCTCCTGAAATCAGCCGACAGCTCCTTAAATCAGCCGACAGCTCCTGAAATCAGCCGACAGCCGACAGCTCCTGAAATCAGCCGACAGCTCCTTAAATCAGCCGACAGCTCCTGAAATCAGCCGCAGCTCCTTAAATCAGCCGACAGCTCCTGAAATCAGCCGACAGCTCCTGAAATCAGCCGACAGCTCCTGAAATCAGCCGACAGCTCCATAATCAGCCGACAGTCCCGGCTGAGGAGACGCTGAGATCTCTGAGCAGAAACAGACTCTGGTGGAAGTTACAGTCTGCTGTGAAAATATTAGTTTAATCAATTTAACTTTATTTCTAGCCCATCATCATGCTTTACAGCAGGCACCGCCCCTCTGTGCTCGGACCCTCACATCCAATGAGGAAAAACTCCCAAAAATACTACTGAGTCAACGTCAGAGTATCTGATGTTTACCGTTTCGTCATTTCAAATATACTACAATATTGAAAGTAAAGTATTTATTCTGTAGCCTAATTTTAAGTTTTTAATTCTAAATCTACATTTCTTGATATTTTTTCCTTGTTATTTGAAAACGTTTTTACTGACTTTTTGCAGTTTGTGAGAGATTAATGCCTTTAAATGACTGTGGAAAGAATCTGATGGCTTCACAAAAAAATGATTCAGGTTTCTAAGGGTTAATAAAAAAGCAAGTGGTTAGAATTATAACATTTACTCCGTAGAAAATAAAGTCTTTCTCTCCTTCCCACTGGTTCATTCCTTCATCCTTTCCTCTCTCCTTCCTTCCTTCCTTATCCAAGAAGTGACTAAAATCTTTAGGGGGATGTAGTGGAGTAAAAGTGAGTAAAAGTGCACATTTTATTTTAAAAAATGTAGTGAAATAAATGTGTTGTTGCTTATAGACATAAGCAACAACACCAGTGTATAAGAATAAATAAACTATAATTCTCTCTGCCGGCATCAGAGCGACTGTAACAAAGCGCGATTTCCCTCCGAGGATCCGTGAGGTATTTCTGATTCTCACCGAGTTCGTTCATCGCGTGTCGATGTTCTTCATCGAAGGAAAGTTTCATGAGGACGCAGACGGCCGGACAGATCTGATGCTCCACTGGAGACGGCACTGAAGACAGTCAAAAAAATAATAATCATTATAGATTAGATCAATAAACAAACTGAGGACAAAGAGTCAAATAATAATAATCATTATAGATTAGCTCAATAAACAGAAACTGAAATGAGCGGGAAAAAACATCCCGGATTACAAACAGAAACATAACCGTCGACGGCTGTCGGTGATGTAAATACAGTTCGATCATGTGATCGGAGGACCCTCCTGATTGGCTAGTGTGTGTGTGACATCACTCACTGGGGTTGTCCTCCTGGTCGACGCCCCTCTCGTGGTTCTCCTGCCAGCTCCAACACGCCTCGCAGTAATGACGCACCTGTTCCAACAGGTGGAGCACTCGGATCTCACGCCGGCCTCTCTTATCGTCCGGCTGACTGTGGACGATGTTGTGCAGCGCCGCTGACGCTCGGGCACGAGCTTCTTTGCTGCCCCGAGAGTTACCTGGGCAACAGGAGGCAGGTGAGATGACAGAGTTACCATGGCAACAAAAATCAATGGATCAAAGGACAGAAACATCCCCTAAGGGTTACCTAGCAACAGGGAATCCTTGTCGTTGCCGTGCAGCAGCTGGATGAGCAGCGGCAGACAGCCAGACTGTCGCATAGCGATGCAAGAGTCCTGCGAGCTCGACATGGCGAGCAGCGTCCGTGACATGTCGTCTTTATCATGAGTCCCCAACATGGACAGAAGACTGTACACCATCTCTACCTGCAGGGGGCAGCACACACAACATTTTACAGCAAGCACCCACAGTCAAATTTTCACAGCATATAATTACAAACTATTTAAAATATGCACCCACAGACAACTTCTTACAGTGTACAGCCACTAATTTTTACAGTGTGCACCCACAGACAACTTTTTACAGCATGCACAGAGGCGATGTCGTTCAGGGAATTCAGTATTCTGGTTGCTGATTGGTTGCTGAGGTGAGAAAACATTAGTCGGGGTTACTGAGCAGAAGAGCCAACCTTGGTTCCCAGGTGGCTGGTGATTCGTCGAGGCACAGAGTAGCTCGCCTCATTGGCCGGCTCGTGGTCCAAACGGCTGCTGGAGCTCTAGAGGAGGAAAAACAACAGATTTAAAAAGAAAAGAGATGTTAAGTGAAGAGCACAAAGAAAAACAAAGGACAGGTCGCTCACCTGAGCTCCAGGTAATCCGCTGCCATCGCTCGCCCCCTGACCTTCCTCCACCTGAGAGAGAACAGGTGACCGATAAATAAATGAACAAATATCTGTCTGACATATTCATCTAAAATCCTAAAAAAGGTTAACCCTTTGAGGAATTAACTGCTGAAGAATTTAAAAACCAAAACAAAAGATTTAGGGTAATTTAAATGTAGACAATGTAAAAAGTCTATAAAACTCCAGTTTTTACAGAATTACTGAGAAAACAAAACAAACGTGTGAACATCAGCAGCTGTTAATAAACGACGACAGACGCGGAGGGAGGAGCTAAAAACATCACGTCTGTCGTCTCAATGGCAGCGTATGTTGCCTTCACGGGTGTGAAGTTACCCATGATGCCACGGGCTTTAACACACCCACACCGTCACAGACGTAGCGAACCCTGAGTTGGACACAGTGTGGACGGCCCTGGTGGACGAGACGTCCCTGATGAAAGCGGACTGGTCAGTCCACCTCAGACGAGCTCGGACCAGAGAAGTTCTGTCTTTACAGGCTGAGAGTCAAAACGTCCACCACAAAACACACCAACATTTTTAAATAAAAGTCACAAAAACACGTGTGTGTGTGTGGGTGTGTGTGTCTCACTGTGTGTGTGTGTGTGTGTGTGTGTGTGTGTGTGTGTGTGTGTGTGTCTCACTGTGTGTGTGTGTGTGTGTGTGTGTGTGTGTGTGTGTGTCTCACACCGTGTGTGTGTGTCTCACTGTGTGTGTGTGAGTGAGTGTGTGTGTCTCACTCTGTGTGTGTGTGAGAGTGTGTGTGAGTGAGTGTGCATGTGTGTCTCACTGTGTGTGTGTGTGTGTGTGTGTGTGTGTGTGAGTGAGTGTGTGAATGTGTGTGTGTGTGTAAGTGAGTGTGTGAGTGTGTGAGTGTGAGGTTACCTGTAAACGAGCTCCCAGTCTCAGGATGTCTTTCTCGATCTGCTGAATGCGAGACACTCGAGCCTGAGGACACAGAGGAGGACACAGAGGAGGACACAGAGGGGAGGACACAGAGAGGAGGACACAGAGGAGGACACAGAGGGGAGGACACAGAGGGGAGGACACAGAGGAGGACACAGAGGGGAGGACACAGAGGGGAGGACATAATGAGTCAGAGCTGAAGACGACAGACCAGCTGAGTTAATGAAACCAGTTTATCTGCTGGTTACGGCCGGGCCGCTGCGGTGCATTGTGGGAAAGGGTGGCCCTCATTTATCTCTCGCCGGCTGAGACAGAGAGCAGGACAGGAAGTGGTCTTTGTGTCAGCCGGTCAGAGTGACGCCTGATAACAGATTTACCGCCCCGCCATCAGTCCTCGCCGTCTCAGACCGGCTGAGACCCGACGGGGAGTTTCACCGCAGCCCGCGCTCACGTGCACACCGCTGAGCGCCGTGTGCGGAGGTGAGCACAGGTGGCGGTTTCTGTCGTGCACTGATTTGATGGGCGAGGTGAGCGCAGGCATACCTGAGCCCTCCTCTCCATCTCCTGACAGGAGCCCAGCTGCTCCTCCATCGCCGAGCGGATCTGGCGAGCTTCGAACTCCAGCTGGCGGCGGCTCATGTCGGTCTGCAGAGTGAACTGAAACACAAAGCCGGTGAGTGACGGCGCCGGCCCGACTCTGACGAAAGCTTACACCTGATCAGATAGTTACGTTCTCCGTGAGCGGCAGACTGTCGATCCTCTTTGTGAGGTTCTGCAGCTGAGCGTAGTACCAGTCCTTCTCCTTCTCCTCCTTCTCCAGCTCGGCCAATAGGAGAGACCTGTCCGGGAGCAGCAGCCAATCACAAAGCAGAACAAAACACACAGGAGGGACAATAAAAAACAAGAAAGACAAACATCCAGCAGTCCAAAAGAGTCCACTGTACGACCTTTAGAACCAAAATTAACCCTTCGAACACAGAGACCCTCAATCTATTTAACGTTTCTGCTGCAGACAGGACTACTTTTAATCGTCCACGGGACGGGGCTGCACGCCATTAATCGTCCACGGGACGGGGCTGCACGTTACACTGAGAGGATTTATAATCAGGAGGTTGGAGCTCTGACTCCTTGTCAGGTAAGAGCAGGGGTTTAAAGCTGCCCAAGCGCACAGAGCGACATCACTGCGACACTTTTTTCCTCCATGTGAGGGTTAAAATAAATGCAGTTCACATAATCCGCCTGAAATCAAATATGTTTTTTAAACACTTGAAGATCCGCTCACCTCTGAAAGTGAAGGTCACCCAACAGAAACAATAAAAACGGACGGTCAAAGTAGAAATTTAAGGTGTGCTGATAAATTCACGCCGTCATCTCCTGCACTGAGGAACACTACAGGCAGTAGTACTGATGAGTAGTACTGATGGTGCTGTCGGTAGTACTGATGGTGCTGTCAGTAGTACTGATGGTGCTGTCAGTAGTACTGATGGTATTCCCTGTAGTACTGATAGTATTCTCTGTAGTACTGATAGTATTCTCAGTAGTACTGATGGTATTCTCAGTATTACTGATGGTACTCTCAGTATTACTAATGGTACTCTAAGTAGTACTGATAGTATTCTCTGTAGTACTGATGGTATTCTCTGTAGTACTGATGGTGCTCTCAGTAGTACTGATAGTATTCTCTGTAGTACTGATGGTATTCTCAGTAGTACCTCTCTTTCTCCAGCTCCTCCAGGCAGCGGTCGTGGCTGTCTCTGCCCGCAGTCGGCAGCCCTCTCCTGGGGATGCCGGTGGCGGTCGGGCCTGGAGCTCCGGATCCTCCTGCTGCTCCTCCAGGAGCTCCTGAACCAGAAGAGGCCGAGCTGGAAGAGGACGAGGGGGGCTGGGGAGGCCTGGACCTGGGCTTAAAACCTGCAGAGTCCAGGCTCATCTCTGGAGGAGGAGACCACGCACAGAATGAGTCAGTCAATTATCTTTCTACACAGCAATTTTAGTTTTTAAACATAAATAATACAAAATAATGAAGAAAAAGTCTAAACGTGTCAACAGTCGCGTTAGCAGCATTTCCCTTCACGGATCACTGCAGACACAAACATGTTCCTCCTGCTGAGTGAAGCAGTTTCATGTTACATGTTTTTTGTTCATGTTGTAGTTTTGTGTTGTTAATGTGTTGGTGTGCAGTAAAATCTCAGAGCAGAGCCTGTCACGATCCAGACTCATTAATAATAATAATAACAGTTGTAATTACATTAATAATAGTACTGGTAATAAAAATAATAATAATGATGATAATAATAATAACAACAGTAATCTAAAATAACATAACAACAACAACAATAATAATAATAATAATCTTGTGTTTGTTTCATTCACCTTTCAGTTTCTCGATGAGCTCCAGCTGAGAACCAGACGCCTCTCCAGACTCTTCTTCTATGGTGCCCTGCAGCTGCTTCAGCACTTCCTGTTTTACATGAGTTGAGAAAATACAAGCAGTACAGAGTCTTTCAATGAACACATGAATAATCAGTAATATAAAACTAAATTAACACATGAATGATCACAGTGATATCATCACAAAATGGCTTTAGGGAAAATAGAACTACTTGTATGGCAATTCTTGACCTAACTGAACAAATAAATGATGCTGCAGGTAAAGGTGAGTGTGGTACTGGGATTTTTCTTGATTTATCGAAAGCCTTTCATACTATTGATTTCGAAACCCTCCTCGGAAAACACCATCCTTATGGTGTCAGGAGTACAGCACTTCGATGGTTCAGAAGTTATTTGTATGGAAGGGAGCAATAAGTATATGTAAACTGTATCAGATCTCAAAATGAAACCATCAAATATGGGGTCCCTCAGGGATCAATTCTTGGACCACTCCTCTTTATCTTATATATAAGTGATTCTGTAAATTGTTCTAGTATCTTACACAAAGTAATATTTGCTAATGATACAAACCTATTTTTATCTAACAAAAACTTAGATCATCTCCAAAATAATATACATGAGGAATTGATTAAGCTAAACACTTGGTTTAAATGCAATAAATCATCCCTTAATACAAGCAAAACACATTTTATAGTATTCCGCTCAAATAGGAACTGAAATAATACTGTAGACACATCAAGATAATCATAAAGCTATCGAGAGGGTAAAATCCATAAGATTTCTTGGGGTTTATATTGATGAATATCTGAACTTTAAAACCCATATTGATGAATTAACAATGAAATTATCCAAATATGTTGGCCTATTTTTCAAACTGCGACATCTCCCACTTGAAGCTCTTTTAACTTTGTATCAGTCACTATTTGAGCCTCACTTAAATTATAATAATGTTATATTGCAGCACTTATCTTAGTTATTACAAGAATCTACAGATCCTGCAAAAGAAAGAGCCATAACATGGTCCAGCAATAAATGCTCCCTCAGACCCTCTGTTTTATGAATATAAACCTCTTCAAGCTCAAGTGTAGAAGTTTCAGTATGACTTGCAGAGGTCCACAGATATGGACCCAACCTGAAAGCTCAATAAAAATGTCTGTATCTCTGAAACAACAACAGCTACTAAAATATGTGCTTCCTAGAACCTCGTGTGACTGCTGTTTAAAAATTATCATTATTTTGTTTTATTATTATTACTATTCATTGTTGTGTGTGTGTGTATGTATGTATATGTATGTGTATGCATGTACTGTTTTGTAACGTATTATTATTATTATTATTATTATTATTATATTTTAGATCTTTGAGTAATTTTGAATGCTCTTGTTTTAGACTACAGACAAGTTGAAGGATGAAATTTACATCTGCAAACTTGTATGTTTTTTCACATGTCTAATTTTACTTAGATCATGTTTGTATTTACATGTTTATCAACTCTGTCAATAAACAATAAACAAACAAACAAATAAATATAAAACCTCTCAATGAACACATGAATAATCAGAAATATAAAGTAGGACTGGGGCGACATGTCAACATAATCGATTACGTCGTACCGTTTCACGCAGCGCTGTGCGTGTTGTTTTTGTTTCAGCGCTTGTGTATCAGGTTAGAGCGCGCACGCTGCGCCCCTGAGCAGCGCCTGTCAGGCGCGTCTGAGCCGCACGTCAGCTGCAGAACAGTCACAGAAACGGTGGCTCGCCGTTTTTTTACGTAACGCTCGTGTTAGTTGACTCTGTACCGCTTTATACTGCAGTTTAGTCTCTCTGTCACAGAGATGAGGAAATACTAAGACTTTTGTTTTACCTCGACTTCCTTGCTTCCCTTTCAAAACAAAAGCCCCCTGACTGTGTCTCTCTGTGGACAGAACGCCATCAGCTGCTGATACAATGCATTTTATTTTGAAACATTGACAGGATGTGGTTGTCAGCTGTGCAGGAGCTTGTATAACGTCATAAATGAGAGGAACGTGCTTATAAATATGAAAACACAGCAGTCACATCAGCAGGCAGCGGTGCGCCTTAAGGCTGGACTGTTGTGATGCAGAAAGAAAGGACGAGTTATAATTATTTCTGTTAGAGAAAAGTTTGAGTGTTATTCAAACTGCAGTAATTTCACTGTCAGATGTTTTGTTGGACTGTTAGATTTGAGGTTTGTTACTGAAACAAAGAGGAACTTTTGTTACTCCTGTTGGATTGTTAAATGTAGATTACACTACATTCCTTTGACTAGAGTGGAACAAGCTCGCATTAGTTTTATTTTGGAGAGACTTTATATCAGACTGTCAAACACACAGATTAGCAGTTAAGTCTGGGCTAGTTTTTGTTGGGGAATAATGCCCTGCAGTGTATGACAAGTTTTAAAATGTTAATTTCAGTAAATTCTTTGTTATATTAATCAAGTAATAAAAAAAAAGTTAGATCAATAAAAAAAAAATAATCGATAGATTAATCGATTAATCAAAAAATAATCGATAGATTTATCAATCAAAAAATAATCGTTAGGTGCAGCCCTAATATAAAGAACACATGAATAATCAGTAATATAAACCCTCTACATGAACACAAATAATCAGTAATATAAAGCCTCTACATGAACACAAATAATCAGTAATATAAAGCCTCTACATGAACACAAATATTCAGTAATATAAAGCCTCTACATGAACACATGAATAATCAGTAATATAAAGCCTCTACATGAACACAAATAATCAGTAATATAAAGCCTCTACATGAACACAAATAATCAGTAATATAAAGCCTCTACATGAACACAAATATTCAGTAATATAAAGCCTCTACATGAACACATGAATAATCAGTAATATAAAGCCTCTACATGAACACAAATATTCAGTAATATAAAGCCTCTACATGAACACATGAATAATCAGTAATATAAAGCCTCTACACGAACACAAATAATCAGTAATATAAAGCCTCTACATGAACACATGAATAATCAGTAATATAAAGCCTCTACATGAACACAAATATTCAGTAATATAAAGCCTCTACACGAACACATGAATAATCAGTAATATAAAGCCTCTACATGAACACAAATATTCAGTAATATAAAGTTAAATCTGGTAAATTGTCTGTCTCTCTGTCTGTCTCTGTCTCTCTCTGTCTGTCTGTCTGTCTGTCTGTCTCTGTCTGTCTCTGTCTGTCTCTGTTTGTCTCTCTTACTGTCTCCCTCTCTGTGTCTGTATCTCTGTCGGTCTCTCTGTGTCTGTGTCTCTGTCTGTCTCTGTCTCGGTGTGACTCACCACAATGAATCCACAGCGTTCGAACAGCGACATGAAGCAAACTAACAACACTCACTCTGTCTCTCTGTCTTTGTCTGTCTGGCTGTCTCTGTGTCCATCCACAGTAAACAGGAAACAGGAAACAGGAAGTGTGTGTGTTAGAAGGGGAAGGACATGACAATAAAACTACAAGACCGAGACAGAAGCAGGAAGAATGGACGACAAAAACTTCAGGACACAGGAACGGGAATAACACAGAATATTACAAAACAATGAAAATAAAAAATCAAACCTACAAATAACAGAAAGTTATGAAATAAATAATGAAAAAGAATAGATCAAAACTGATAAATAACTGAAAGTTCTAAAACAATACATAATAAAAAAAGAAAAAATCAAACCAATGAACAACTGAGAGAAAGTTATAAACAATACATGTGGCAGGAAAAAGATAACACATGCAGAAAATCAGAAAATGAATTAAAAGAGAGACATGAAGACAGAGTGAGGACAGACAGAACAAGAGACAAACAACAAAAAGACAAGACGACGCTCCTAAACAAGAGAAGAAGACTCCCAGAGCGAAGACAAAGATCCTCTAACACACAGAGTGCTCGCACTACGACAGGTTTCCTCTAAAAACAAAGATCCTCTAACTAATGGAGCGCTCACTCTGAATAACAACACGGAGCTGAAGCTCAGATCAGCACCTGATTGGTGGAAAACACCACACAGAAAGAACGCGTCGTCCCTCTCTCACTTCCTGTTCAAGGCGGGAATATCTCGCCGTTATTTCTCCTCTCTGCTTTGTAGAAAAGCTTCGATCACCGTGTGGAGGACAGACTGTCTCTTCTTAAAGCCGGCAGAGGACACGGAGACAGCACCGAGTCAGACGGACAGTCTACAGGACAGACCATGAACAAGACGGACCATGGACAGGAAGGACAGTGTGTCGTTTTGACGGCGTTTTCTGTGTGTTTCAAAAATTAAATGTTTTCTTTTAAAATGCCAAATTCTAAAAGAGAGAAAAAAAAAAGAAAAAAACGCCAATATTTTTTTAACAAAATAGAAAAATACGCCAGAAAATTTGAAAGAAATAAAACCTAAAGGTTTCCTTTGAAAGCACTGTGCACTGTGTAAAATTTCAGCAGTATTACAGTAGTACTGTGTGTAGAATTTCAGCAGTATTACAGTAGTACTGTGTGTAGAATTTCAGCAGTATTACAGTAGTACTGTGTCTAGTATTTCAACAGTATTTTACAGTAGTGTGGGTAGTGTCTCAACAGTATTTCAGCAGTATTACAGTAGTACTGTGTGTAGAATTTTATTACAGTACTGTTTAGAATTTCAGCATATTACTGTAGTACCGTGTCTAGTATTTCAGCAGTATTACAGTAGTACTGTGTGTAGAATTTCAGCAGTATTACAGTAGTACTGTGTGTAGAATTTCAGCAGTATTACAGTAGTACTGTGTCTAGTATTTTCAACAGTATTACACAGTAGTACTGTGTGTAGAATTTCAGCAGTATTACAGTAGTACTGTGTCTAGTATTTTAACAGTATTTTAGATGTAGTGTGGGTAGTGTCTCAAGAGTATTTCAGCAGTATTACAGTAGTAATGTGTGTAGAATTTCAGCAGTATTACAGTAGTACTGTGTGTAGAATTTCAGCAGTATTACAGTAGTACTGTGTCTAGTATTTCAACAGTATTACAGTAGTACTGTGTGTAGCAATTCAGCAGTATTTCAGTGGTACTGTGTGGAGTATTTCAGAAGTATTTCAGCAGTATTGTGTGTAGTATTTCAGCAGTATTTCAGTAGTATTGTGTGTACTATTTCAATAGAACTGTATGTATTATTCCAGTGGTATTTCAGCAGTATTTTAGTGGTACTGTGTGTAGTATTTTGGTAATACTGCGCGTACTAACCTTCACGTTGGAGGCCTCGGTCTCCAGTTTGGTCAGGTGGTACTGTGTGTAGTATTTTGGTAATACTGCGCGGACTAACCTTCACGTTGGAGGCCTCGGTCTCCAGTTTGGTCAGGTGGTACTGTGTGTATTTTTTGGTAATACTGCGCATACTAACCTTCATGTTGGAGGCCTCGGTCTCCAGTTTGGTCAGGTGGTTGGAGTTGTCCT
Organism: Plectropomus leopardus; assembly: GCF_008729295.1. NCBI lineage: Eukaryota > Metazoa > Chordata > Actinopteri > Perciformes > Serranidae > Plectropomus > Plectropomus leopardus. The sequence goes on from NC_056482.1 coordinate 25,145,886, forward strand.
GCAGCTCCTGTCTCAGGTTGGAGTTCTCCATCTTTAAAACCTCCACTTGCCTCAACAGCTGGTCGTACGACGCCGCCGCCATGTTGGACAACCCCCGTCTGACCTGCAACACACAAAACACCAACCAATCACAACGCAGTACTCCTGCAGTACTCCTGCAGTACTCCTGCAGTACTCCTGCAGTACTCCAGTGATGGAGTAGTTGAGTACTGCAGTAGTGGAGACAGTACTGAGGTACAGCTGTATATACTGTGTGTGTGTGTGTGTGTGTGTGTGTGTGTGTGTGTGTGTGTGTGTGTGTGTGTATGAGTGTATGTGTGTGTCTGAGAGTGTGTATGTGTCTGAGAGTGTGCGTGTGTGTATGTGTGTACGTGTGTGTATGTGTGAGTGTGTGTGTGTGTATATGTGTGTGTCTGAGAGTGTGTGTGCGTATCATGTGATGTTTACACTCTGTTTCTAACACTGATGTCACTGTTTGACTGTCACATGATTCACCAGCTGATCACAACACACACACACACACACACACACACACACACACACACACACACACACACACACACACACACGCACACACACACGCACACACACACACACACACACTGTCTGCGGCCGTCACTAACACTGAACACAAACACTCTGTGATGACATCATATATTGATTATTGACATGCTGTCCTCATAAACCCCATCAGTACACAACTACACACTGTCCACCATCTACACACCGTCTACACAACCTCAGACTCACCCTGGGTCTGGGTCTGCAGCTGTCTCAGACCCTGGGTCTGGGTCTGCAGCTGTCTCAGACCACTGGGTCCGGGTCTACAGCTGTCTCAGACTCACTCTGGGTCTGCAGCTGTCTCAGACTCACTCTGGGTCTGCAACTGTCTCAGACCCTGGTGGTGGATTCTCTTTGTTTCATGAGACTCACACACACAGTGACAGGGCTACCTGTCAGCATCACATGGCTAACTGATAATAACTGATAATAACCAATAATTCTGGGGGTTTATCGATGGACTTGAGTTGTTTTGGTGCAAGTTTCAGTGACTCTGTGTCAGGTGGTAGCTGCTGAGAGATGAGGTCACGCTGTGTTAGCTCGTGCTAACCGTCAGAGAGAACAGGAGAGCCTCTCACATTCCATCGATGCTGCATCACAACTATTTGGGCAAAATACACCCGACCCCGAAATTTCACTGAAATTAATTCTAAAATTGGCAGCATGCGTCTCTTTTTTTTCCTTATTTATTTAAAACAAACCTCACAGCGCTCGCCTCAGCGCTCGCCTCACAGCGCCCGCCTCGCAGCGCCCGCCTCGCAGCGCTCGCCTCGCAGCGCCCGCCTCGCAGCGCTTGGCGAGGCAGAGACTGAGCTCTAAACCGAACAGTGTGGCTGATAAACGGGTCAGAGACAGGCTGTACAGCAGATTTCTAAATATATCTGATCAATAATTAATCAATCCCTAGGTGATTGATAAGGACCAAACACAGCCCATCTGAACACGTAACCATCAATGATGAATCCATCCCTTAATAATCGATCGTAGTGATCGGCTGGAACAGATCATCCTCTGCTGCTTTCTGTCTGCCTCCATCACCGCTCGGCCATTTTCTCTCCACCCCTCCTCCCTCCCTCTCTCCTCCACCCGTCCTCCTGCCTCCCCCATCATCCCTCTCTCCCTCCATCATCCCTCATCTCTCCCTCCATCATCCCTCACTCTCAGGAAACACCCGAAATGAATAAAATCCTCTAAAGAAGAAAAACAGACCAAAAAACAGACAATGAAAGGAGAAGATCAACCTCCCGCTCATCCTCCATCCTCCCCCCGTCCTCCCCCCGTCCTCCCCCTGCCCCCCCTCCTCTGTCCTCCCCGTCTGTCTCTATAAGCCTTTGACATGAGACGGACCCAGAGGAGGACAGAGGACAAAGGATGAATAGATTGTGGATAAAGAAAGAGAAAATGGCAGCTCACCCCATCGCCGTCGCCTCCATCACCCTCCCTCTCTGTTGACAGAGGACAGTCAGCTGGGCCGGCCAGCAGCCAATCACAGCTCAGGGAGGGGGAGGGGCTGACTCCCCCTAGCCTCCTCCTCCCAGCATGCTTTGCAGCAGCTACTGCAGACACACACACACACACACACACTGCAGTCTGATCAGTGCTAAACATCATGATTTATTATTACAATAATTATTGTTTTTGATCCAAAATACCAATAAAGATCATAGCATAACACACACACACACACACACACACACACACACGTGTACACACACAGACACACACATATATATGTGTGTACACACACACATATATACGTGTGTGTGTGTTTGATGGCTCCTCCCTCAGCTTTGTGACACTTGACAGTTTTTGACGTTGTTAAACAGCTGACAGTCTCAATAATCTGTTCCCGTTGTTGTAAATCTGTCCCTCAGAACCGCGAACATCTGTCTGTTTAAAGGGAACAATCATCACTCACATCCGGCTCAGAGGACTCTGCAGTAGACACGCAGGTTTTTTTAGCGATCAGCTCCCTAACCGGCGAGATGCGACGACGCGCCATCAGTAATAACCGCGCATGTCTATCTAAGCAACTAAAACACCAAATACAACTGCAGCAGTCCGGTCGGGACTCGGTCCTCCCTCATGTATAACGGCCCAGCGGGTCTAACCCTAACCCCAGCGCCGTGCCTGACCTGACCCCACGGCAGGCCAAGCATTGTTTCTTTTTCTTTTTTGAAGGAGGTTGTAGACCCCGTCCCAGCGGGACAGGGAACATAAATATTTTTAAAGCTCAACGGCAAAATCGTTGTGAACACATCTGATCTGAGATCAGTTTTCTTCCTCAACACCTGAAGGCTCCGGTTCAAACCGAACTCACACGGCCTCAGTTCCACCGAGTCCATCAGCGGCAGGTAGTGGCCGAGGCACGGCCTCCGGAGCCGGACGCTCTGATCAATGCTCATTGTCACACAGAGCGCACCTGAGCAGCGCACCTGAGCAGCGGAATACGTGGGAGGTCTATTTTTGTGGACATGGACAGCAACCGCGTCAAACCACATAGAGCGGATTGTACCAGGCAGGAAGTCAAGCAGCATTGCAGCCAGACAATTTTCAAATTAAAACACCTTGTGCAGACTCAGGATCATGTTTAACTTGGCTAAAACGTTACATACAGTGTCCTCACTGAGACACGTTAGATTAGGACGGACTCGACGTGAGCTGCTGATCACGCTGAAACGTCTCGATGCGTCAATAATCCTGTTCATGACGTTTGTGTAAAATGATTACTGATACACAGAGAGGCCGGGCGGATCAATACACTGTGAGCAGCTCAACTATGAAGTGACAATGATTAGATTGAATAGAGTAGCTTGATTAGTGATTAGACAAAAGAATTGACGGGGATCACCTGATTTTATGTGAAATCATGATAAAAGAGCCACCGGTCCAACGACCTTTCTATGCACTTCCTGTGACATCACTCTGTGACAGTTACAAAATGGACGAATGATTACAGAGCGACAGACTGCTGATAATAAGCTGATGGCGCTCCATGAGGACAGCAGAGCGTCCTCACCGCTCACTCCGACTCACACTGAACACGGATCCATTTCAAACGCTCACCAACAAAATGACGAATGCTGCCATTAAATCGTCTCCTCTTTGTCCTCTGTCCTCACAAAATGTCCTTAATCCAGCGTCAACTTCTATACCCTTCAACATAAAACTCATAGCCTTGATACCTTCAAAATAAAACTTCTAACTTCTATATCCTTCAAAGTAAAACTCATAGCATCTATACCCTTCAAAATAAGACAAAGAAAACAGTAAAATCAGCTCAACCCAAAATTCAGTCGATTACAGACAGTTTTACACCATGTGTTGAAGAAGAATAAAGCAGTTCTCAAGGCTACACTGCAGTACTGCAGTACTACTACAATATAAGTATGACAGTACTACTGCGATATCCAAGCAGTACAGTAGCAGTATGACAGGAGTATTGTAGAGTCGTAAATACTGCAGCAGTATCAGTGTTTCAGAGTCCTCTATGACAATAACAGCGGCTGTTAGCTTTAGTAGTACTGCAGTAGCACTGCTCTAAAATATAACTGCAGTAGTGCTTAAGTGTTACAGTAGTATTATACAGTAGTCTTACTGCAGTAGTGCTTAACTGTTAAAGTGGTATTGTGTAGTATAACTTCAGTAGTGCTGTAGTACTATTACAGTGGTATTGTACAGTAATATTACTGCAGTAGTTCTGTGATAGTACTACAGTGATATTGTACAGTAATATCACTGCAGTAGTGTAGTGGTATTGTACAGTAATGTTATTGCAGTGATATTGTACAGTAATATCACTGCAGTAGTGTAGTGGTACTGTACAGTAATATCACTGCAGTGATATTGTACAGTAATATTACTGCAGTAGTGTAGTGGTATTGCACAGTAATGTTATTGCAGTGTTACTGTAGTACTGCAGTCGTGTTGCTATCACAGTAGCAGCAGTTGGCTGCTGTTGTAATACTGTAGTAATGTTATACGGTAATACTACTGCAGCAGTGCTACAGTAGCATCACACAGTAACAGCATTGTAGTATTTTAGTAGTATTTCGGTGGTATTTCGGTGACAACAACAGCACGTCCGTTAGCAGGTAGCAGTTAGCTGAACATGGCAGTCCGGCTATCACTGACCCGGTACTTTAACGTTATTTCCCCGCAAACATCCACAAATATCCGCCGTGCGCCGTTTTATGTCGCACCGGGCGCTCCTCTCCGTCCCCGGTAGAGCCGGTTACCGGCCCCGGTCGGTCCGCAGACCCGTCCAAACACCGACACTCGACCAAAACAAACGGTTAGCACAGAGCTAAGCTAGCGGCCGTCCTTACCTCCAGAGTCCGCTTCAGACGGCGGAGATTCCCGGGACCATCCCCGGGGAAACACGCAGCCGGGAACCGGGCCGTCAGAGCCGGCAGAGGCCGCTCACGGCTCCGTCACAGCGGGGAAACAGTTCAACAAAGTCTGCACAAGTTTTCACCACCAGGGCCTTTGTGTCCCGGAGAAACTGCTGCTGCTGCGGCCCGCCATCTTGTGTCTGCTGAGGTACAAGTACTACCACTGAGGTACAAGTACTACCACTGAGGTACAAGTACTACTACTGAAGTATTATTACTGTAGTAACTACCAGGGCCTTTGTGTCCCGCAGAAACTGCTGCTGCGGTCTGTACTACTACAGGAATGCTATTACTGAAATACAAGTACAATTACTGAAGTACTAATACTTAGAGAAGTATTAACTGAAATACTATATACTATAACTCACTGAAGTACGATCACTGAAGCACAAATACTGTAAGAAGTACTCACTAAGAACTATTACAGTAAAAGGTACTCTTTGAAGTACTCTATGCAGTACTAATACTGTAAGAAGTACTCTCTGCAATACTAATACTGTGAAAGGTTCTCCCTGAAGTAATCAATGAGGTAGTGATATTGTAAGAAGTACTCTGAAATACTAATACTGTAAGAAGTACTTTAAAATATTTATTTACATATGTACTTTATGTAGTTGTTGTTATTGTGAATAATAATTAGTTAATTAATAATTAATACAATGATAATTGATTAATTTGCATTTTAATATTAATGACTTACTATTTTTTGATTAGTTAGTGATTTTTAGATTCATCATTTAGGTTTATTGATAAATGACTGATATTTATATTCATAATTTAGTATTAATGATTCAGTTTTATATTAATGATTTAGGTTTATGCATTGATTACATTTATATGCATAACTTTTACTACTATTATTTATTTATTGATTTATATATATTCCTAATTTAGTTCTATTGATTATACTTTTATTCATCATACAGCATTATTGATTTATTGATTATATTTATATTAATATTTTTTATTATTGATGGCACTGTTGTAGATCTTTATTGTGAAGGGTCCTTCAACTGAACTGTGTTCCACAAGCTTTTACTGTGAAGGTCTCTGCAGGAAACAGCGGTTTTGAAGATGGTGGCGGTTCCTGTAGCTGTTTTTTTTTTTTTTAAATTAAATTCTGTTAAACTTTAATAACACAAAAGGTAGAAACAGTAACAGAAAGCAACAAATGAACGAGGAAATCAGCGCGCGACGCCAGGGGTTAATGGAAAAGTAATTGACACAAGATTTTAAAAATGCATGAATAAATAAAGCTGAAGTATACGTTGAATTAAAACATGACATTTTCAGCACAGATTCGTTTGTGTTGTGTGATTTGTTCTGATGAAGGACTCAGTTTCAGTTTCACTCTCAGCACTCACCTTCATGGACGTGCAGTTCAGCCAACAATGTGATGAGGTCGCATAAAAAGAATCAATTCTCTCCTGTCATTGGTAAATCCAAAAATTAAATCTGTCAAGCAAAGTACAAAATCATCATAAGCGTAGATGTACAGATGTTCTTCGTGGAGTTCGAGTGTGTTCACGAGTCTCTCTGAGTGTGTGTGCTGCTTTTTGAATCTCACCAAGAAACACTTGACCAGACAGCAGCCATGAAGTGTCTCAGATGAAATCTCTTTGACTTTATTCACCAATAGATTTTTTTCCAATTAAAATTGTAAAGCAGCTGGTCAATATCTTTGATCATTTTTGTTGACATGTAATTAAATAGCAGCATAAGTAAGCCTGGAAATACCTTCTGCTTTAGAAAGTAATATTCTTCCTGTTAAGGAAAGTCTCTTTGAAGCCAAATATTGAGTTTATTCCTGGTTCTCTCTACAACCGGGATGAAGTTCAGGTCACATCTCACCCTCTGATTTTTTGTTAAAATGATCCCGGGCAGGTGATTCTCTCCTTAACTGGACTTTTACATAAAGAGGACAGTTCAACTCTTCACAGCCGTGAGTTCACACTTATTCACATTTAAGTGAAGACCTGAGGCACTCGAGAACATCTGGAGATCATCAAGAGAAAGACGAATTTGAGGAATCCTTTAAAAAAGTGTTGAGTCATCAGCCAGTTGGGTGATGATTTCTCCCTCAGTAATTTACATACCCCCCCGTGACCCTTGTGAGGACAAGCGGTTATGGAAAGTGAATGAATGAATGAATAATTTACATACCTTTCAGATCACAAGCGTTGACGGGATTAGCTCAAAGTCGGGTGAATAGCACAAATAAGTGTGGAGAGATAGAGCAGCCTTGGCATACGCCACGTTTAAAGTCAAATCTGGGAGATTTTCCATGTTTTAATTTGAACTGTTTCTGTTGCTGTATAATGTTTTAATTGTCTTTCATTGTTGACTAACTCTGGGTAATCTAAAATGTCGAGAACAAGCCAAATATCGTTGGAGACACGTCGGTCCCTCACAAACTACGTTTCCTCTACAATGTCATCCAAGAGCGTTTGTACGTGCTGAGCAAAAACACCAGCTAAAATTTTGTAGTCTTTATTGAGGAGGCTGATGAGATGTCAGTTATCAATAAGTAACAAATCCTTCTGAGAATTAGGGATTATATTATATATATGATATTATATTAGGGATAATTAGGGATAAGGCTCATTAAGCCCCGTGTGACGGTGGGAGGGAGAACACCTTCGGTTATGTTTTCATTGGAGAAAGATTTATAGAGCTCTGAAGTGTTTCTGTCTGCTCCCAGACTTTTGTTGTTCTTTAAGCTTTTAATTGAGTCTATTATTTCTTTAAGGGAGATTAGACGATCCCAGAATTCTCTCAGCAGGACTGACAGGGTTAAATAAGACTGTACTCTTTTAACAAAACTGAGAACTATAAAGATTTTTATAAAAGTTGGAGCAGAAGTCTGCAACAACATGCTCAGTATAATCACATCCAGAGTTATCAGTATTCAGCTAAGTATTGGTTTTGGATTGTGATTTTTCGAGCCTAAAGAAAAATGCCGAGTTCTGTTCACCTGCTTCCAGCCGGCGTCTGTTGGATCTTATAAAGGCCCCTTCAGCTTTAGATTGATAGAGTTGATCTAATTTATCTTGATATTCAAATACAGATTGTTTTTTCCACTGATAGATTGCTAAGACAAATTGGACGCTGGGGTCACACCGAGGTCACACCGGGGTCACGCTGGGGTCACATATCTCAGAATGTGGCTCAAATATCAGAAAAACATCACAGTGTGTTGTTTACAAATGTAAAAAGTAGGACTATGTCTAAAACATAATAAATGTGTAAAATGTTCAGGCTGGATATGTGGTGTATCGTGTGTATTAAAACACATACAGTGTTTATTGCAGTGTGTAGTAACATGTACACAGTGTGTCGTGTTCATGGTGACATGTTTTCCAATGAATCAATCAGTCGATGAATCAGTCAGAAGTCATGTGACAGGTGTGATACCTGTGTGGGCGGGAGCTAAGACGTGTCGGGCGTTTGATGGTCTGTTGGCGATCATTAATGACGGCGTGACGCGTTTAAAGTGTTTCGTCCACAGAGACTCAAACACTCTGGGCTCAACTGTCACTTTTATTTCACAAAAAACTCTTTTCATCATTAAAAAAAAATCACGTTTCTGCTGTCATGACATCATCAACGCATCACTCTGACAGCCACAGTTTGAAGGTTCGGTCGTAGGAGCTGGTGGCGATCAGCTTCCCGTCAGGCGACACGTCGACGCCCATCACCTGGAAAAACAAACAGGTGTGACACGTTAACGTACCCACCAATCAGCAGCAGCTCCTCAACCACCAATCAGAGCGCAGCGTGTGGTACCTTCCCCTCGTGTCCCGCCAGCGTCTTCAGCGGGGTCCAGCCCGGGTGACTCCAGACCTTCGCCGTGTTGTCATACGCTCCGGTCAACAGGAAGTGACCTTCTGTGGCTACACGCCAACAAACAGGAAGTGACATCAGAGACACACTGAATTAAAAATAAGCAGTAAAATAAAAAAATTACACAAAGTTAAAAAAAAAAAGAAAAATTTATTGTAAAAAATAAAATTGGCCATAAATAACAATAATTTGCATGAAAAAAACAAAAAAAGAAAAATTTATCCTGAAAAGAAAATAGTCCATAAACAGTAATATTAAAAATAATGATACTAATAATAAATTAATCCTTAAAATAAAACACAATAACTGAGGACAAATTTAATTTAATTATTTAGAATAAAAAAGTGAGGGTGCGTTTGTTTACGTTGGAATAAAAAAGTGAGGGTGCGTTTGTTTACGTTGGAATAAAAAAGTGAGGGTGCGTTTGTTTACGTTGGAAGCGGACCGCAGACAGCAGGTTCTGGTGGGCGGGGACTGTGTACAGACACTTTCTGTTCCTCAGCTCCCAAACCTTACAGGTGTTATCACCACTTCCTGTTGCCAGGTGATACCTGAGAGCAAAACAAACAAACAAAAACACCGTCAGGAATATTCAGATACCACAAACACCTGGAAGGCTCTCTATATACATCACACAGAAACAACAAACAAAACAACAAAGCAAAAAACAAACAAAACAAAACAAAACTGAAACAGTCTCTGATTGGCTGAGTGTTAAGTCTGCTGGTCTCTGATTGGCTCACCCGTTGGGAGAGAAGTGCACACTGTAGATCTCCTTCAGGTGTCCCTCCAGGAAGACAACGCAGCGTCCCGTCCGAAGGTCCCACACCCTGCCAAACGCATCCAGTCCTCTGATTGGACAAGAGCCGGGGGGGGGGGGCAGTGTGGACAGTCAGTGAGACAGTCAGTGGAGACCGTCAGTGGAGAGACAGTCAGTGGAGACAGTCAGTGGAGACAGTCAGTGGAGACAGTCAGTGGAGACAGTCAGTGGAGACAGTCAGTGGAGACAGTCGGTGTGGTTGGTGGTTTGTATTAGTGTGTAGTAGCGTGTCGCAGTATTATGTAGTGTGTAGTAGTATGTAGTAGTGTGCAGTAGAGTGTAGTAGTGTGTAGTAGTAGTATGCAGTAGTATGTAGTAGTATGTAGTAGTATGTAGTAGTATGCAGTAGTATGTAGTAGTATGCAGTGGTATGCAGTAGAGTGTGTATTGTACCCAGTAGCAGCCAGAGAGCCGTCGGGGTGGAAGTGAAGGTCGTGGACTCCTTTGCTGTGACCCTCCTGATGGAGGATTTCCTCCTGAACCTCCAGATCCCAGAGACGCCACGAGTTATCATAACTACAGAGACAGAGACAGAGAGACAGAGAGACAGAGAGACACAGAGACACAGACAGAGACAGAGAGACAGACAGAGACACACAGAGACACAGACAGACAGACAGACAGACAGACAGACACAGGTGAGGTGTATACTTGTTGTTTTGGTGATTTTTTAAGAAAACATGTTTTCTGCTTTTCTCCAAAATGAGTCAGGAACCGTAAAAACAGAAACTATTGTTGGTTTCCAGGACTTTTCCAAAACTTTCAGATTTAGCTTTCCAAAACTATTCCAGGCCTGGAAATTGCTATATTCAGATGCCATGACTTTTGCAGGTTTTCCAAGACAGTCTGAACAGAGTGTGTGAGTGAGTGTGTGTATGTGAGTGTGTGTGTGTGTGTGTCTGAGTGTGTGTGTGTGTGTGTGTGTGTGTGTGTGTGTGTGAGTGTGTGTGTGTGTGTGTGTGTGTGTGTGTGTGTGTGTGTGTGTGTGGTTACCAGGTTGTTCCCAGGAACCTCCCTGAGGGATGCCACGACACCCGAGACACTCGCTCACTGTGACCCTCAATGTCTGCCACTGGCTCGTCGCTACGGCAAACACAGAGACACACACACACACACACACACACACACACACACACACACACACACACACACACACACACACACAGGCCTTAATGATCTCATAAGGACCACCGGTTCAGTCTGGAGCTGCATGGATCAAAAAAGACAAAGATAGCGTGTGGACAGAGGGGACAGTGTGTGGACAGAGGGGACAGCGTGTGGACAGAGGGGACAGCCTCACGGGGGAATGGTGTTAACAGTTCTGCCTTTTATTAATAATTAAAACTGAAAACGCGTTAATAAGAGTTAGAGTAAAAGTATGTTTATAGTACGGTGTAAGTACAGGGAGACAGACAGAGAGACAGAGACACAGACAGAGAGAGAGACACACACACAGAGAGAGACACAGAAACAGAGAGACAGAGACAGAGAGAGAGACACAGAAACAGAGAGACAGAGACACAGAGAGACAGAGACACAGAGAGAGAGACACACAGAGAGACAGAGAGAGAGAGAGACACACACAGAGAGAGACACAGAGAGACACACAGAAACAGAGAGACAGAGACACAGAGAGAGAGAGACACAGAAACAGAGAGACAGAGACACAGAAACAGAGAGACAGAGAGAGAGAGAGACACAGACAGAGAGACAGAGAGAGACAGACACAGACAGAGAGAGAGACACAGAGACAGAGAGACAGAGAGAGAGAGACACAGAGAGAGAGACACACAGAGAGACACAGAGACAGAGACAGAGACACAGACACACAGAGAGAGAGAGAGAGAGCCACACAGAGAGAGAGAGACACACAGACAGAGACAGAGACAGAGAGACAGAGACACAGAAGTGAGAGAGAGAGACTTCTGAAACTGGAGACAGAGACACAGAGAGACAGAGTCACAGAGAGAAAGTCTCAGAGAGAGATCCAGGAGGAGACACAGAGAGACACAGAGACAGTGACGGAGTTTTGGTAAACGTTGAGAGAGAGAGAGAGAGAGAGAGAGCACACAGGAGAGAGAACAGAGAGACAGACAGACTGTTACAGAGAGGACAGGATTTTGAAGTGTGTCTTCTGACTGGACCTGTGGAGTCACTAAAGTCTCGAGACCAGGAGGGAGCAGCTGATGAGGGTTTTGGGGAAACGTTGGTGAGAAAGGGTAAACCAGCTGATGAGATGTTACAGTGATGTGCGGTGAGACAGGGACACGCTGATGAGACAGGGACACGCTGATGAGACACGGACACGCTGATGAGAAAGGGACATGTTCGTCCGACGCCATCCACAGCCCGAGAGACGAGAGACGAACCGTCTGATCAAACTAACTGGTGTGAATCTCAAAGTGTCCGTTAACAGACTCAGATTTCACTGAAAACACGGAGATAAATGTCGGTGACGCTCAGCAGACCGAGCTAACGCAGGTTAGCCGGCAGCCTGCGGGAAGTGTTTATGTGTTGCTAGGCAACAGCTGTCACGTCCAGGCTGAGGAACTATTTGTGTCGGCGGAGCCAAAAAAATCATTAAATAAACAAACAAATCATAATCTGTAGTGTCTTGTTACTATTAACGAATAAAATATGCTCGGTGAAGTGTTGTACAACAGTAATGTCACCGTGGAGGTCGCGTGTTGTCGTGTTTCATCACGGCTGAGATTATCTTCAGAGACCGAACCACAGCCGTGATGATGCACCGCACAGCAGCGCTCCCTCTCCTGAGTCTTACTTTAACGAACAGACAGTCTGCAGAAACCCTAAACAAACAAAAATCCTTCATCTCTACCGCAGAAAAAGCTTTTCCACCTAAAAACACGTCTCTCAAAATTTAAAGGCTCACGGCCGATATCTCCAAAAACACCCGGAGCCCTGACGAAAACACGCATGTCTTTAGGGACACACACACACACACGTGTCTTTAGGGACACACACGTCTTTAGGGACGTCGCTTTGGATAAAAGCGTCTGCTAAATGAAATTGTAGAGAATTGTAGAGGGATACACTTGTCCTTTAGGGACACACACACACACACACACACGTGTCTTTAGGGACACACACATGTCTTTAGGGACAAACACATGTCTTTAGGGACTCACACATGTCTTTAGGGACACACACAACACACGTGTCTTTAGGGACACACACATGTCTTTAGGGACACACACACGTGTCTTTAGGGACACACACATGTCTTTAGGGACACACACGTGTCTTTAGGGACACACACACACACAGTCTTTAGGGACACACACGTCTTTAGGAACAAACACATAACTTTAGGGACACACGTGTCTTTAGGGACACACACACACGTGTCCCCAGTGTGTCTTTAGGGACACACATGTCCCCAGTCTTTCCCAGTGTTTCACACACTGTCTTTAGGGACCATGTCTTTAGGGACCACACATGTCTTTAGGGACACACATGTCTTTAGGGACTGTCCTAACTCAAGTTCCCAAAAGTGTACTGACCATTCCCAGAGTGTGTTCCCCTCAAATCCCAGTGTGTCCTCATGTTCTGAGTGTACATACAGTCAGGAGACCACAATGTCCTCATGTCCCCATATGTCCTACCTGTCCCCCAGTGTCCCAGTGTGTCTCCACCCCCAGCTGTCCAGTGTATCCTACCTGTGCCCATGTGTCCTCATGTCCCAGTGTGTGTTCATTGGTCCCCATGTGTACTACCCAGTCCCAGAGTGTCCTCAAATCCCAGTGTGTCGTTCAGCGCCTCATGTCCCTGTGTGTCCTCATGTCCCCATATGTCCTACCTGTCAGCACAGAGAGACCCGGGCAGCGCAGCCTCAAGTGACTTCTGATTGGTCACAGTGACTCCAGCTGCGGGCAAGATAAAAGCCCACGTTAAATGTGTCCTTCAGCCAATGAGAGAGCTGCTTCAAAAGAAAAGAGCCATCACTTTGCTGACAGTGACTTCCTGCTGCTTCAAAATAAAAGCCTTAAATGTCTGAACACTTCCTGCTGCTTCAAAATAAAAGCCATAAATTTCTGAACACTTCCTGCTGCTTCAAAATAAAAGCCTTAAATGTCTGAACACTTCCTGCTGCTTCACCATAAAAGCCTTAAATCTGAGAATATTGATCTCGTCATTATTAAATTAGCTTCACAACATGACAGGAAGTCCCGCCCACCTCTGAGTGTACGAATCAGGTTGCAGTCAGGGACGGACCACAGCTTACAAAGACCGCTCCTGTGGGAGAGGGGTGGGCGTTAGCATGTTAGCATTAGCACACGGAGTCAGCTGATCACATGACTGATGCTACAGTGGGCGGGGCTTAGTACCAGGACGCTGTGGCCAACATTTTGGAGTCGGGGCTGAAGTGACAGAAGCTGATTGGTCGATCATCTCCAATCTGACTGCAGAAGTTGTTGAGATTCTGAAGAAGAAGAAGGAGAAGGAGAAGACGAGGAAGAGACCACATGTTACATATAAATTAGATATATGTGAAATGTATGTTAAATATACATTACATAAACTTATATGTATAGATACATGTAAGATAAACATTAGATATACAAACCCCAATTCCAATGAAGCTGGGACGTTGTATAAAACGTTATATATATATATATATATATATATATATATATATATATATAAAAAAAAACAGAATACAATATTCCTAAAACCTATATTCAACTGAATACACCACAAAGACAAGGTATTTCATATTTAATAGTTTAACTGATAAACTTTGTTGTTTTTTTTGCAAACATTCACTCATTTTGAATTTGATGCCTGCAGAACGTTCCAGAGAAGCCGGGACGGTCCGTGTTTACCTCTGCGTTACGCCACCTGTCCTTTAACGACACTCTGTAAGCGTTTGGGAACTGAGGACACTAGCTGTTGAAGCTTTGTAGGTGGAATTATTTCCCATTCTTGTTGATGTACGACTCCAGTTGCTCAACAGTCCGGAGTCTCCGTTGTCGTATTTTGCGCTTCATAATGCGCCGCACATTTTCAGTGGGAGATGGGTCCGGACTGCAGGCAGGCCGGTCTCGTACCCGCGGTCTTTTACTACGAAGCCGCGCTGCTGTCACACCTGCAGAATGTGGCTTAGTGTTGTCTTGCTGAAATAAGCAGGGACGTCCCTGAAAAAGACATTTGCGTGGATGGCAGCACATGTTGCTCCAAAACCTGTATGTGCCTTTCAGCATTAACGGTGCCTTCACAGATGTAAAAGTTACCCATGATGCCATGGGCACGAACACACCCCCACACCATCACAGATGCTGGCTTTTGAACTTTGCGCTGATAACAGTCTGGATGGTCCTTTTCCTCGTTGTCCCGGAGGACACAACGTCCATGATTTCCAAAGACAATCTGAAATGTGGACTCGTCAGTCCACAGCACACTTTTCCACTTTGCGTCAGTCCATCTCAGGTGAGCTCGGCCCAGAGAAGCGTTTCCGGGTGTTGTTGATATTTGGCTTTGCTATGCGAGGCAGAGTTTTAACGTGCACGTGTCAATGTTGAGACGATCTGTGTTAACGGACGATGGATTTTCCGAAGTGTTCTTGAGTCCACGTGGTGATACCCTTCACAGAATGATGTCGGTGTTTAATGCAGTGCCGCCTGAGGGATCGAATGTCCCGGCGTCTTTGGAACGCGTTGCAGGTATCAAATTCAAAATGAGTGAATATTTTAAAAAAATAAAATAAAAAAAAACGATAAAGTTTATCGGTTTGAACATTAAATATCTTGTCTTTGTGGTGTATTCAACTGAATATAGGTTGAAAATGATTCGCAAATCATTGTATTCTATTCTTATTTACATTTTACACAATGTCCTAACTTCATTGGAATTGGGGTTTGTCATTAGATATATGTGAAATATACATTAGGTAAGTCACATGTGCCTACTCACCCTCAGGCTTTTGTGCAGCTCTTGTTGCCGAATTGCCCTGGTTGCCTCGGCAACGTCCCTCTGAGCACGTGCAGCTTCCAGACGCCTCATCGCCCTGATGGACCAACCAGAGCAGAAGGTCCTGAGTCTCAGCCAACCAGATTCCTCCAATTTATGTGATACTTCAGTTCAGTCAGTGACATCGGCGCCGCACCATCAGCACACCGCCAAGCTCCCGCCAGGCACCGAGCGGGCAGCCTGCCACCATGTGATGGATAACACAGGCACCAGAAACGCTGCGTTCACCGCTACAACTGAGGGGCAACGGCAGCGTTTACGTGACATGTGGCGTGGTTCATGACGTGTTGAATGGTGTATGATGAGTTGAGCGGTTCGTGACGTGGTGAGTGGTGCGTGATGTGTGGAGCGGTGCATGACGCGTTGAGTGGTGCATGATGCGTTGAGTGGTGCATGATGTGTGGAGTGGTGCGTGACATGGTGAGGGCTGTGTGACATATTGCATGGTCCGTGACGTGTTGAGCGGTGCATGACACATTGAACGGTCCATGACGTATTGAGCGATGGGTTAAGGGGTGTGAGACATGTTGAGCGGTCGGTGATGTATTGAGCGGTGCATGATATGTTGAGCGGTCCGTGACATGTTGAGCAGTGTGTGACGTGTTAAGCGGTGCATGATGTGTTGAACGGTCCGTGACATGTTGAGCAGTGTGTGACGTGTTAAGCGGTGCATAATGTGTTGAACGGTATGGCGGCGCATTGAAACAGCGCGACGCCTGTCCCTCTCTACACAAACACACTGAAGCCTCCTCGGCCTCTGATTGGCCAGTTTCACTGCTGACTCACCGGGGTAGAGAGTATTTGGCCAACCAAAGGCGAGCATCCTTCAGGGAGGCGGAGCCTTCATGGTACCACGTCTGCTGGCACTGTGATTGGTCGGAATGACAGGACATGGTTAATAAGGTTCATTCAACATGAATACACCTCTGTTGAGACTCTGTTTCTCCAGGACTTTTCCAGGTCTTTCATGACTGTACAAACTGTGTGTGTGTGTGTGTGTGTGTGTGTGTGTGTGCTGACCTCGTCCTGTGACCTCTTTGCTCTCTCTTCGTCTCTCCTGGACTTCTTCAGAGCGTCCGGACCGACCACGGACAGAACGCTGCGCAGCCTGACACACACACACACACACACACACACACACAAACAAACAAACACACAAACAAACAAACAGCTGATCAGACTGTGATGCCAAACTGTCCACAGTTTGGTCGTGTCATGTGATGATGTCATCACAGTATGTAAACAGTTTGTTATTGTTTACCTCTCCCGGCGGTCAGCTGGTCCCTCTCCGAACAGTGTGATTGGCTCTCCCAGCGCCCGCAGGCCCGCCTTCACCTCGGCGTCATCGGTGGAAACGGTGATCTGTCGCGCTCGCCGGCGCCGCTCAAAAGCAGCGAGGGCCTCCTGCTGACGCTCGCTGACGCGCTCCTCCAGGTCCAGAGTCTCTCCTGCAGGGCATGATGGGAAACGGAGCGTGACTCACACGTCACGCTCGCTGACGGCGTACAGTGGCCGAAACCCACCTGATGAGATGTTGATGTTTCCCGCCTCGATGCCTGCCTTCATCGCATCACTTCCTCTGGCCGACTCGGCGCTAAGACGCTCGCGCTCCTTCTCCTCCAGGCTTCCGTAGAAAACACGACTCTTCTTCACGGCCGGAGCCAGATCCTCCTCGTCCGACATCGTACCGTGCCTCCTGCTGCTCCTGCTGCTCCTGCTGCTCCTGCTGCTCCTGCTGCTCCTGCTGCTCCTGCTGCTGGCCCCAGAGGCTGCTGGGAAAACTACACATCCATGACACCAGTCATTATAGAGACAGGCCGAAACGCGTCTGAGAGTCAGCGAATGTTTACAGTAGAGTTATCGATAATATCCGCAGATAGACTGAATGTTTACAGTAGAGTTATCGATAATATCCGCAGATAGACTGAATGTTTACAGTAGAGTTATCGATAATATCCGCAGATAGACTGAATGTTTACAGTAGAGTTATCGATAATATCCGCAGATAGATGTTCGGAACACTGAGTCTTAAATTGGCCGTTTTTTGAACGCAGTTTGGTTCAGGCGGAAACAACGCGGCGTACACTGCTTACGTTAGCATTAGCATTAGCATAAACAGTGGGAAAAACGCTGCGTCACGCATCACGTAAGCCGCTCGTGAGTCGACACGAGACAGGTGAGGATGACATGTGCACGAAGCTGTGAAAGGGTTAAGTGAAAGGGTTAAAACTCACCTGAGAGGAAACAAACTCACCTGAGAGATAAGCGAGTACCGGCTCCGCGCGGCGTCCACCAGACGTGCTCACGTCATCAGCTTCCGGGTCAATGTATCTTCTTCCGGTTGACAGCGCGGCCGTAAACAAACACGAGAGGAGAGAAAAGCCGCGAAAAGACCGCAGAGCTCACCTGTCTGCAGCTCACCTGTAAGCAGCATCAGGTAATTGAACACACCGTCACTTCACCTGTCCGAGCGGTGCACGCGAGCGAGGAGCGTCTGTCTGTTTCCGGTTTGATGGCAGTTTCTATACCGACGTTAGCATGTTAGCTTAGCTTCTCTTTACTTAGCTTTAAACTCAGTAAACACCAGAGCTCCCAGTACTGTTGACTGTAATAACACCGGAGCTCCCAGTACTGTTGACTGTAATAACACCGGAGCTCCCAGTACTGTTGACTGTGATGACACCGGAGCTCCCAGTACTGTTGACTGTAATAACACCAGAGCTCCCAGTACTGTTGACTGTGATGACACCAGAGCTCCCAGTACTGTTGATTGTGATGACTCCAGAGCTCCCAGTACTGTTGACTGTAATAACACCAGAGCTCCCAGTACTGTTGACTGTAATAACACCGGAGCTCCCAGTACTGTTGACTGTGATGACTCCAGAGCTCCCAGTACTGTTGACTGTAATAACACCGGAGCTCCCAGTACTGTTGACTGTAATAACACCGGAGCTCCCAGTACTGTTGACTGTAATAACACCAGAGCTCCCAGTACTGTTGACTGTAATAACACCAGAGCTCCCAGTACTGTCTGTAATGTTTGGTGTGTGTGTGTGTGTTTATTGTCGTCATGTTTGTTGTGTTTTTGTTGATAGAAAGTCAAAATGTTGAGGAGGAAACCGACTCGTCTGGAGCTGAAGATCGATGACACCGAGGAGTTCGAGAGCGTCAAGAAGGAGCTCGAGGTTTGAGTCATTTCTATATACCCCTTTATATCAATAAATCCTCAATACTATATATATATGTATATATATATATGTCAATACTATGAATATCAGTTAATACTGTCTATATCAATCAATACTGTTAATCAGCACTGTCCATATTGTTCGTGGATCAGATGTTTTTTTGTTGTTTTCTTATTTGTTGTTTGCTTGTTTATTTGTTGTTTATTTATGTTTACCTGATTATTTGTTGTTTATTTATGTTTACCTGTTTATTTGTTGTTTATTTATTGTTTGCTTGTTTATTTGTTATTACTTTGGATTTTTTCAGGCCAGGAAGCGTCAGCGAGAGGAGGCGGAGTCAGGGGGAGGGGGCGGTGCTTCCGTTATAGGCGTTGACGTAATCGGGGGCGGGGCTTCGGCTTCTTCCTCTACAACGGCATCGAGGGCGGAGCTTATTAACGAGCGAATCGGCTACAAGCCCCACCCCAAACCGGCCACGCTGCCGACCTTATTTGGAAGTTTACAGTTTTAATAAACACCTTTAAATGAAGTGTCCTGTTTCACTGTGTTTAAATAAAGTTTAACCTTTTTAAGAAAAAGTAAATTACCAAAAAAAAAAAAAAAATCATTAACAACATTATAAATTTTTAAAAAAAGCAAATTTAAATGAAATGTATTGGGGTTTTTTCTGTAGAGGCTGAGCCCCCCCTCCAACGTCACATGTTCCTGGTGATGGACAGGACAACCCCCAGGACGGCGTCCACACAGCCAGAGCCAATCACAGCTGCCGGTGCGAAGGGCCCTCAGAGGAAACACCAGAGGTTCAATAAAAAACTAAAAACTAAATAGATCAACAATATCTATTTAAGACTAAACGGTCAATGTGTTGAGAGTAAAATGAAATATGAAAAAACAACAGTATAACAACCTAAGAATCTAAATAAATAAGTAGATAAACAACTAAATAATACAGATTAGTTAAAAGCTTGATTAAAAAAGTGGATCTTGAGCCTGCGTTTAAAAATGTAGACGCTCTCAGCAGCCCTCAGGTCCTCCAGCAGGCCGTGCCACGGACAAGGGCCATAATGTTGGAACGATGCCTCACGGTGGGTTTTTGTTCTAACTTTAGGATTAACCGAAAGGCCGGTACTGGAGGACTAATAAATAACAAGAAGGACCAAGACCATTAAGAATTTTATAAACCAATAAGAGGACCTTAAGATCAATCCTGAAACACAAAGGGAGCCACTGCAGAGATTATGAAACACGCGTAACGTGTGCTCTCTTTCGGGTCCTTCTCAGCACTCGTGCTGCTGAATTTTGGATTAGTTGTAATTGAGTATTATTCTTTTTAGGAAGACCAGAGTAGAGCGTTGCAGTAGTCAGACGCATTGGCGTCTCTGTGTTTGCTTAGGAGAGAAACGGGCGGACTCTGGCAATATTTTTACGTTGGTAAAATTACGTTTTTGTTATGTTTTTAATATGTGGAATAAAACCAAGCTCAGAGTCAAAGATAACGCCCAGGTTTTTTACTCGTTCAGACGGTTTCAAAAACTGTATGGATTTTTGGAATAAGTTTCTCTCTCTGAGTTTTAGGACCATCTTCACTTTAGTCCTGGTTGAGCTGTAAGAAATTCTCTGCCATCCAGGACTTGATGTCTAGAATACAGCTAAAAAGGGCATCGATTGGTCCTGTGTAATCAGGAGACATGGAAATATATAACTGTGTCATCAGCATAACTGTGAAAGTTGCTGCCGTGCCGCCTGGTGATGTTCCCATGTGGGAGCATGTAGAGAATAAAAAGTGTGGGGCCTAAAATTGAGCCTTGAGGCACACCACAGTTGATCTTACAGCTCTTCGAGAAACAAGTATCCATACTTACTAAAAATGATATGTCTGTGATACAGGAGAAAAACCAGTTAAAAATGTACCAGAGAAGCCGACCAGGTTGCGGAGTCTGTTTAAAAGAATTTGGTGATCTACTGCATTGAAAGCAGCGCTTAGATCCAGTAGCACCAGGACCGAAGGTTTCTTCATGTCCGTGTTACACCAGAGATCATTTATGATCTTTAACAGGGCTGTCTCGGTACTGTGGTTTGTCCTAAAACCAGATTGATATATAAAAAAAAAAATCATTTAACTGAGTAAAAACAAGTTTTTCTACAATTTTACTTAAGAATGGTAAGTTGGATACTGGTCTGTAATTGCACTGCCTTGCACTTGTCAAGGTCATATTATAAATGCGTACTTTTTTTTATAGATTTTAAAATGAACATGAAGCTTTAACTGACGCTTTTTTCATTGTGCTTTCCAGCACTCTCTTTTCTGGACTGTTACAGGAGTGTTTCTCCACAGAAATGGTCTGACAGAGCAACGTCCAGCACAGTGACATTCGAAACCTTGCCATGGCTCTGAGTCAATACAAGTAGTTTCTTCTGAAGAAAAAGTAGATAATCCCGATACGAAAATGTCTAAGATTACCCTCCACATTATTTAATCATTGTAGGAAACCTCCTTGAATGTGTTCGAGATTGTGACGAAGGAAAAAAAATAGGAAAGATAAAAGCTGAGCAGAGAGCAGGAAAGAAGAGCGTCTGCACTGTAGCGAAGCAGAAATGCTTTTCAGTGACATCACACAGGTGTCAGGTGAGTTTGATTTGTTTAATTTTCATCATAATGCGACGATAATATTTCGGTAAAGAAACAAATATAAAAGACAAACAGACGATTAGTGTTGAAAACGCTCAGAGTTATTTACACAAACAGCAGGAGGCGCTCTGACATCACTGTGGCTCCGCCCTCACGCAGTCCAGGAGGTGATGCTGACCAATCAGGACCCACTGCTCATTGACACAGATACACGTCTTTCTATTTGTAGTTTACACAGATTTATATTAAACTTTTTCTTTTTAAACAAAGTGGTCCGGAAACAGCCACCAAGTGCTCAACTTTATATGTTTTTTTTAAAAAATTGTTTCGCAGCCACCATCTTTTTTCTTTTTTTTAACTTTGGTTTAAAAATAGGAAAAATATCAAACTTAAAAATAAAATGTTTTAAATAAAGATTATTTTGTTTTAGAGGCATTATTTATTTTTCTTCAGCCGACAACAAAATACTAGAAATCACTGATTGGTAAAAAAAAACAAAAAAAACAAAGGTGTGGTCTGTGTGATGATTGATTTTTCAGAGTAAAGGTCAGTTTTTTTGGAGCTGCAGAAAAAAAACATAAAATGATAATAAATAAAAGTAAAGATTAAATCAGATTTTAGTGTTAACAGCTGATTTTAGTGTTGCCATGGTGACAGCAGCGACAGGCGGGGCGATGGGGGCGTGGCTTAGTGTCTGACATCACCTGCTAAACTCACTCAGATCACCACGTTTTTAGCTTTTGTTTAGATTATTATTTGTCAGATTATCACGATGGTGATAATCTGACGGCACGTCAATGGATTCAGTTTGAGTCGCACAGTTTTTGGAGAAATTATGTTTTGACCAAGTGGATTGCTTTTGATGAGCATACGAGCGTGTTGTTAGCGTGTTTTAACATGTTAGCATGTTTTAACATTTTAGCATAGTGTAGCATGCTAACAACCCAGGCTCTCTCCTGCAGCACCTAGATGCTAGATGCTAACAGCTGGATGCTAACAGCTGGATGCTAACAGTCTGCAGCACCAACAATAATCTCGTTACATCAGATGTAAACTTTGCTGCTGTCAGCGATGATGTCACTGGCCACGTCCACCTTCAAACTAAAATCAACCTCTCTGCCGACAACGCTGCGCTGTGGGCCAACGTCCCTCTGCTGTCTTTGATGTCATCACTTCCTCTTGATGGCAGCAAGGTGATGATGTCACTTCCTCTTGATGGCGGCGAGGTCCCTCTGCAGCTCGGAGAACTTGGGCCGGTCCTCGGGGTTGTACTGCCAGCAGCGCTGCATCACTTTGTAGACGTCATCAGGGCAACGCTGGGGACACGCCATCCTGTAACCTAGCAACAAGAGAGAGTCGTGTTTCCAAGGAGACTGATGAATGACTACAGCGATGCGACGGTGCGTTGGGAGGTGATGAAAAATTGATACAAAATATATGACGTTCAAATTGAGATAAAAAATGAACCGCAATCCTCTTTTTGAACAGCAGAGGGCGAAATCTGCTTTTGCCCTTTTTTCACCTGTTCAACATCACCGCGAGTTCAACGTCCAAAAAAACCCAAACTTCACGTTAAAAGAAAAAATACACATCCAAGAAAACCAAACTACACATCCAAAGAAAACAAAAATAGAAATACACGTAAAAAACCATACATGTCCAAAAGAAAAAAAACCTAGATGTCCCAAAAACCAAAAAAAACTGCATGTCCAAAATAACAAACTACATGTAAAAAAAAAAACAACTAAACATCCAAAAAAAACTATACGTCCAAACACAAAGTACACATCCAAAGAAAAAACACAAAGTACACGTCCAAAGAAAAAAACACAAAGTACACGTCCAAAGAAAAAACACAAAGTACACGTCCAAAGAAAATAAGAAAACAATTTTACGTCCAAATAAAACAAACTACAATGACGAGCTGCAGTCGCCTCGACTGACGAGTGCAAGAGCCAAAGAGTCAAAGAGAGAGAGCTTCGAAACTTTGAAATGACACATTTTACTCTTCAAACTCACCCTCTCCCCTCTAAAGCAGACCTTTAACCTTAACCATAACCTTTAACATAACCTTTTAACCATAACCTTTAACATAACCTTTAACACTAAACTTTTAACCCTTAACCCTTTAACCTGTGACCTCTGTGCAGCAGCCTCCTCTGTCCCAGTGGGAGGGGGAGGGGGAGGGTTAGGGGGTTAGGGGGTTAAGGTTAGGGTTAGAGGTCAGGGTCAGGGTTAGGGGTCAAGGTCAGGGTCAGGGTCATAGGGACACTGTAAATGTGAGATTTTGTTTGAAATAATTAACAATATTTTTCAGTCAGAATTTTTCTGTAGTCTCATTCTGTATTTAATTTTTTTGTTGTAAAAATCGTATCGTTGCGTCCCTATTGGCTGATCAGCCGATCGGTGTCATGTTACTGATTATTGATCCCTGTGATGGCAACAGCAGCTGGTTACCTTTCTCCACCTGCTCTCGAGCCTGCTGATTGGTCATCCCGGGATAAGGACACACCCCCAGACTGAAGGTCTCCCACAGCAGGATCCCATAACTCCACACATCACTGTCGGAGCTGTAACGACCTGCAGCGGCCAATCACAGAGCAGGAGACATCATCAGGAGCCAATCACAGTTTAGGACACATCATCAGGGACCAATCACAGTTTAGGACACATCATCCGGGACCAATCACAATTTAGGACACATTATCAGGGACCAATCACACTTTAGGACACATTATCAGGGAACAATCACAGTTTAGGACACACAATCAGGGACCAATCACACTTTAGGACACATCATCAGGGAACAATCACACTTTAGTACACATTATCAGGGAACAATCACAGTTTAGGACACAAAATCAGGGACCAGTCACAGTTTAGGACACACAATCAGGGACCAATCACACTTTAGGACACACAATCAGGGACCAATCACACTTTAGGACACATCATCAGGGAACAATCACACTTTAGGACACATTATCAGGGAACAATCACACTTTAGGACACATTATCAGGGACCAATCACAGTTTAGGACACACAATCAGGAACCAATCACAGTTTAGGACACACAATCAGGGACCAATCACAGTTTAGAACACGTCGTCAGGGAACAATCACACTTTAGGACACATCATCAGGGACCAATCACAGTTTAGGACACGTCGTCAGGGAACAATCACACTTTAGGGCACATCATCAGGGAACACTCACAGTTTAGGACACATTATCAGGGACCAATTACACTTTAGGACACATTATCAGGGAACAATCACACTTTAGGACACATTATCAGGGACCAATCACAGTTTAGGACACACAATCTGGGACCAATCACAGTTTAGGACACGTCGTCAGGGAACAATCACACATTAGGACTGATCATCAGGGAACAATCACAGTTTAGGACACATTATCAGGGAACAATCACAGTTAGGACACATTATCAGGGAACAATCACACTTTAGGACACACAATCAGGGAACAATCACAGTTTAGGACACATCATCAGGGAACAATGGGAGCACAGCCTGTTACCGTAGTTGAGCGCCTCGGGGGCCGTCCACTTGATGGGGATCTGTTTGAGTCCAGAGGACGAATAGATGCCGTCGTCCTCCTGACGACTCATCCCAAAATCACTGATCTTCAACACGCTGCCGTCCCCCACGAGACAGTTCCTCGCCGCCAGGTCCCTGAGCACAACAAAGAGGGGACAGACAGGGAGGGGGGAACAGAGCAAACAAAGACAGGTGAGACGCACAGGTGAGGACAGACAGGTGTATCCTCTCAGAGTGTAGCCTCAGCTGGGACATGTCCCCTCTGTCCCCTTGGTTACCTGTGGATGCAGTTCTTGCTCTCCAGGTACGCCATGCCGGCCGCCGCGTCAACCGAGAAGCGGACCAGCTGCTTCGTCTTCAACTCATCCTTCTTCTTTCTCAGGAAGGACAGGAAGTCTCCACCTGAGGACACACACGACCGTCAGATACCGACCAACCACAGACAACCTCGGCAGCCAATAAGCTCCACCCACCAGGAACCAGCTCCATGACGATGTAGATCGGCTGTCTCTGCGTGCAGACGCCAATCAGCTTCACGATGTTCGGGTGGTCGTACTGCTTCAGGATCCTGCAGCCAATCAGAAACAGGCAGGGACAGAGAGCAGCCAATCAGAGACAGGCAGACAGCAGTCAATCGGAGACAGGCCGGGACAGACAGCAGCCAATCAGAGACAGGCAGACAGCAGTCAATCGGAGACAGGCAGGGACAGACAGCAGCCAATCAGAGACAGGCAGACAGCAGCCAATCAGAGACAGTCAGACAGCAGCCAATCAGAGAGAGGCAGGGACAGACAGCAGCCAATCAGAGAGAGGCAGGGACAGACAGCAGCCAACCAGAGACAGGCAGGGACAGACAGCAGGTATTGATAGATGTATCTCTAGATGATTTTTTTTAATGTATTGATTGATGTATTGGTGTATTGATCGGTGCTGACCTAGCATCATGTATTGATGTATTGATTGATGTATTGATCGGTGCTGACCTTGCCTCAGACAGGAACCTGATCTTGAGCTCTGGAGGTAAATCTTCTTTACACGTTTTGACAGCAACTGGTGTTTTGTCGCGCTGCAGTGTCCCTTTGAACACCTCGCCAAAGTTACCCTGGCAACCAGCAGACAGCAGGGCATGATGGGAAGTGGAGGCAGAGAGAGACACACAGTGAGATCGCCGTTACCAAAATTAAAACCTGATAGGAAACAGGAAGTGAGGTCACCTTTCCCAGGAGCTCCCCCAGCGCCACGTCCTCATGGTTCAGGATCCATTTCTTATCCTGCATGCACAAACACACACCACGAGTGTTACTGATCAATAACAGCCTATCAGTCCTCAGTGATCACTGTTACTGATCAATAACAGCCTATCAGTCCTCAGTGATCACTGTTACTGATCAATAAGTGATGTGTATGGGTGGTTACCTTGACGACGGGGCTCAGCAGCACGACTCCAGACTTCTTGGTGATGACCTGTTTCGTGGAGAAATGATGTTCGATGAGCTGCGGGATCGTCGAGAAACCCGTCCCCTCGAACCGGTACTGAGCCTGCAGAGACACACACACACACACCAGCTTTACAGAGTGATTTGTGTGTGTGTGTGTGTGTCTGTGTGTCTGTGTGTGTCTGTGTCTGTGTGTGTGTGTGTGTGTCTGTGTGTGTGTCTGTGTGTCTGTGTGTGTGTGTGTGTGTCTGTGTGTGTGTGTGTGTGTGTACGTACGTCGGCGTACTGGATGATGAAGTGTCGTCGCTGCTCGTCAGAAAACACCGACAGGACGTATTCGCCCGGTTTGCCATGACTCTCCCTCACAAGGAAGTCTCCCTGTTGCCGTAGTAACTCCTGGGCCTCAGTGCGGGGGATGGCGCCGTGATACCACTCCTGCTCCGCCAGGGGGCGCTCAGATGTCGGGATGACATCAAAGAACTGCTGCAGGGACAAGTGAGACAGGTGAGACAAGTGAGACAGGTGAGACAGGTCAGAGAGGTGAGACAGGTCGGAGAGGTGAGACAGGTGAGACAGGTCGGAGAGGTGAGACAGGTCAGAGAGGCCAAAGAGGTGAGACAGGTGAGACATGTCAGAGAGGTGAGACAGGTGAGACAGGTCAGAGAGGTCAGAGAGGTGACACAGGTCAGAGAGGTGAGACAGGTCAGAGAGGTGAGACAGGTGAGACAGGTCAGAGAGGCCAAAGAGGTGAGACAGGTCACAGAGGTGAGACAGGTAAGAGAGGTGAGACAGGTGACCCCACCCAGGTGTGCGGACTGACCGAGGTGGAGGACCCGATCATGGTCTTGGGGGAGCGAATGATGCCGGCGAGGTGTCGAAGCGTGTCGAAGCGAGAGCTGCGCTCCTTGGATCGGTCCTGGACACAGAGAGAGACATCCAGTCTGATCAATAATCAATAACTCAATAGGTGAGACCATTTCAGACAGGTAAGTCAGTTTCTGACAGTGGAGGTCAGGTGAGACAGGTGAGACAGATGTCCTGGACACACAGAGACATCCGGCTGGTTTACAGTCTAATTACTGATCGATCAATAATGATCAATCAATAATCAATAACTGATGGCTTACGGTGGATCCAACGGAGCGGGCGTCGTCTTCGTACGGCAGCGCAGGGGGAGGTGGCGGCGGGGGAGGGGAGGCGGCAGCGGCCATCTTGGCGTCCAGCAGGGTTTTCTGGGAGGCGAGGCGAGCCTCAGAGCTGCGCAGTGATTGGACAGCGTGATGAAGCTCGAGAAGAGACAGTTTCTGACTGAGCAGCAGGACGCAGCTGAGGACGAGAGACAGATGACAGTCAGGACAGAAAGAGACAGACAGAGAGACAGAGAGACAGAGACAGGCGGCAGGTTTTTCCCTGAGTCTTGGCGCTCGCTTTCTTGTGATCGTAAATTGTAAATCTGAATTGTCAAAAACTCACTCGCTCTTCCTCTCGGCGTTCTGCTGACTCGTCTGGATTTTGGCATCGAGTTCATCGGCCAATGCCTCCTTCGTCCGTAGATTGTGCTGAGTCAGCGACAGCTCCTCCGTTGCCGACGACAACCTGGAAAAACAACGTAAACAACAAAGACAATAAAGTTTACATCCAGAAAAACATCTTTAACCCCCGCGACGACAGAAGGAGATCCACAGCGAGATCACAGGCGGTCAAAGGGTTAACACCTTTTACTCAACAGCTTTGTTTTCTTAACTTAAGACACTTTGAGAATCTTTTCAAAAGCTTTACAACCTTAACTTAAGTCTTAGAGTCTTCACTGAAAGTTTGAGAATTTTTACTAAGTTTGAAAATATTCACTAAAACTTTTTAAAAGCTTAAGAATCTTTACTAAAAACTTTAAATAAATCTTAACTGAAAGTTTTAGAATCTTTGCTGACTTTTAAAAAGGCCTTTTAGAGTATTTACATTTTTAGAATCTTTACTGAAAATTTTAGGATCTTTAACAAAAGTTTTAAAAAGTTCTAGAATGTTCGCTGAAAGTTTTAAAATCTTTCCAAAATTTTTAGTATGTTAACTAAAAGTTTTAAAACTTTTACTAAAACTTTTAGAACGTTTACTCAGTTTCAAAGTTTTAGAATGTTCACTAAAAATGTAAAAATCTTTACAAAAGTTTTTAAAAAGTTTTAGAATGTTCACTAAAGGTTTTAGAATCTTTACTCAGTTTTAGAATGTCAACTTAAAGTTCACTAAAAAGTTCATAATAGAATATTTACACATTTTTTAGAATCTTTACTGAAAATTTTTAAAAAGTATTTTAGAATGTTTACTATAAAGTTTTAGAATATTCACCGATAATATTAGAATCTTTACTGAAAGTTTTACAATGTTAACTAAAAATTTCCGAAGCTTTATTAAATTATTAGGATTCTGGGAGTGATGGCGGCCTCTCGCACGTCCTGCGACGCTTTCTAAAACCGTTTGTTTTGACCAGGACCGAGTCTTCACTGGGAAGGAAACTCAGAGGAAATGTCGTCATTTGAATCATTTTCTGCGATTTTCGTCTCTCGGAGCAACTCCCTGAGCGAGGAAGCTTAGTGAATATAGCCCCCGGAGTCTTTTATTTTGGAGGGGAAAACAGTGTGGTGGCAGTTTCATTTTGAAGCTCACATGGCCTGCAGGCTGTCGGCCGTCAGCGTGTTCCAGAGGATCTCATTGGCCGGCAGGCTGTCCGTCTCGTCCAACAGAGACGCATCAAACTCGACGCTGGCCTCCGGAGTCTCCGGAGACCTGAGGGTGGGACGGACACTGTTACTGTGGCAACCACAACCAGACACACCATCGCCATGACAACCAGCGTCCGACTGTGAGCGTCTCTCTGACCTGTAGGCCTCGATGAAGTGCTGATACTCTGCGAGCGGGTCGATCTGCTCCACCGCCGACGAGATCTCCTGATGGACCCGGACCACCTCCTCCGTCAGCAGGCTGCTGATCTCACAGTACTCCTCCAGGATACTTTTACTGTGAAAAACACACACACACAGAGTTATCACAGTACTCCTCTAGGATACTTTTACTGTGAAAAATACACAGAGACAGAAAGATCACAGTACTCCTCCAGGAGCACGTGAAGCTGTCAGGGAACCATGAGGGCAAAAACAAACCACAAAAAAGGCAAAATAATCGTAATGGAGGTAAAAAAAAGGTTCAGTGAATCGTGATTCTGATTTTAGGTATGAGGTCCGGACCTTTGCTAGGAGGAAATTTTAGCAAATGGACCCCTTTGAATTTTAACTGAATACTGCTGGTGCAGATGGTCGTGTGACTCACAGGGCGAGCGTCATGTCCTCCTGCATCCTCTGCAGAGCGTCCAGCAGTGCAGGAGCGGCGTGGCGGCGGTGTTCGTCCTGCTGCGTGCGAGCGCCGCACACCGCCAACACGTACTGGTTGTGAAGGTTGTGGAGCTTCGCCGTCGCTTTGTCGTAACGCTCCCGGGCACGCTCTGCCTCCCGGCCTGTGATTGGACGAGAAGGATTTCGGTAAGATTCATTTACTCTCAGAGCCAAGATTTTTACAAACGAACTGAAGACGTTTTAAAAACCCGTCAACGAAATACTTCAGAAAGTACAGAAATATTTTGGCGGGGTCAAAGGTCACAGAGCAGACTCAGAGCATGATGATTTAGTTAAAGCGTTTCTCCTCCTCTGATATGAATCACAGTAGGAGATAAAACCGTCCTCACCTTTGGACACCGCCTCACGGTATTTCTCTCTGGCGTTGTTAGCATCGCGGCTCAGCTGACGATACGCCGCCTTCAGTTTGTCCAGGTCGCTCCTGGTTACCTAGCAACAACACGACAACATGACACACCTCCTCAACATCATAACGTCATCATCAACCAGACACCTCCTCCTCTCTCTCCTCCTCCTCCTCCTCCTCCTCACCTTGGTGTAGTGGTTCTCCAGTTGTTGGTGCAGACTCTGGTAGCTCTTCTTGACCTGCTGTTTGTCTCTGATCAGAGTGGACAGACGGTGCAGAGGACCAGAGTTCAGCTCGTCAGCGTGACTCCTCATCACCCGACCCAACGCCTCCGTCTGACGCACCACCTGAGACCACGACTGAGACACACAGAGACACCGAGACCACGACTGAGACACTCAGAGACACTGAGGGACAGACAGTGGGTGAGGGATATGAGGACAGTTGTGTCCACTCACCTTGCTGACGGTGCTGACGTAGTCGGCAGCTTCCTGTTTTTCATTTTGCTGAGTCATGCTGAGCAGTAGAGCAGCGTACTCCTTATCGCTCTTCACCCGCTGAGTCATGAAACGCTTGACCGTCTCCAGCAGCTGCACCAACAAACAAACAAACAAACAACATGCTTACACACAAACAAACATGTTTATAAACAAACACACAAATGACATGTTTATACACAAACATGTTTATACACAAACACACAAATGACATGTTTATACACAAACACATGTTTATAAACAAACACACAAATGACATGTTTATACACAAACATGTTTATACACAAAACACAAATGACATGTTTATACACAAACATGTTTATACACAAACACACAAATGACATGTTTATACCAAACATGTTTATACACAAAAACACACAAATGGACATGTTTATACACAAACATGTTTATACACAAACACACAAATGACATGTTTATACACAAACATGTTTATACACAAACACACAAAATGACATGTTTATACACAAACATGTTTATACACAAACACACAAATGACATGTTTTATACAAAACATGTTTATACACAAACACACAAATGACATGTTTATACACAAACATGTTTATACACAAACACACAAATGACATGTTTATACACAAAAAAAAAAAAACACACAAATGACATGTTTATACACAAACCATGTTTATACACAAACACACAAATGACATGTTTATACACAAACATGTTTATACACAAACCAACACAAATGACATGTTTTATACACAAACATGTTTATAAACAAACATGTTTATACATAAACAACAAACATGCTTACACACAAAAAGAAACATGTTTATAAACAAACAAACAAACTGCTTACACATAAACGACATGTTTATACACAAACACACAAACAACAACATGCTTACACACTAACAAACAACATGTTTATACACAAACATTAAGGAGACTTCACTGACAGGAAGTTGCCTTGTTAACGAGGGTTCACTGACAGGAAGTTGCCTTCGTTAACAAGGGTTCACTGACATAGGAAGTTGCCTTGTTAACGAGGTTCACTAACAGGAAGTTGCCTCATTAATGAGGGTTCACTGACCGGAAGTGACCTCATAACGAGGCTTCACTGACAGGAAGTGACCTCGTTAACGAGGCTTCACTGACAGGTTCAGAGTGGCGTTCCTCTGTAAGAAAAAAGGAAGTGACCTGTGTCGCTGTCACTTTCTGTCAGGTGTGTCTACCTTCAGCTCCCAGTCCTGCAGCTTCAGTAATCCCTCGTGGGAATTCCTCAGATCCCGACCAAACCCCATCCTGGATCCCTCAGTCTGTCTCTAAACGGCGAGGGTGAGCGGGGAGTGATGGCATGGTCGTCTGAGGAGAAAAAGCGAGCAGAGACGTTACCAAAATAAAAATTAGACTGCAGTGGCTCACACTGACGAATAATGACAATACATTTATAAATTTAAAACACATGCCAAAAAGTTTATAAAAATCGGAAGAAAAAAAAGAAATGTTTAAAAAGAAAAAATAATTTTAAAAAATGGTGACTCCCCAAAAATTGACAAAAAATTTAATGGGAAATAAAAGCCACCTGTCCACACATTTAAACCATTGTAAAAACCCTTAAACCCTGTCCAAACACTTCAACCATCTAAAAACCCTTAAACCCTGTCCAAACAATTAAACCATGTAAAAACTCTTAAAACCCTGTCCAAACATTTTTAAAACCATGTAAAAACCCTTTAAACCCTGTCCAAACACTTCAACCATGTAAAAAACCCTTAAACCCTGTCCAAAAACATTTAAACCATGTAAAAAACCCTTAAACACCCTGTCCAAACACTTCAACCATGTAAAAACCCTTAAACCCTGTCCAAACATTTAAACCATGTAAAAACCCTTAAACCCTGTCCAATACACTTAAACCATGTAAAAACACTTAAACCCTGTCCAAAACATTTAAACCATGTAAAAACACTTAAACCCTGTCCAAAACACTGAAACATGAAACTAAAAAACCCTTAAAACCCTGTAAAACACTTAAACCATGTAAAAACACCTTAAACCCTGTCCAAACACTGAAACCATGTTAAAAAACACTTAAACCCTGTCCAAACACTTAAACCATGTAAAAACACTTAAAGCCTGTCCAAACACTTAAACCATGTAAAAACACTGAAAACCCTGTCCAAACATTTAAACCATGTAAAAAACCTTAAAACTCAATAACCAAACTTTGTGAAGCTAAAGCTAAGCTAACGCTAGCCGCTACTCTCAATTAGAAGTAACGGGGACTGGAGCTAAGCAGCAGGCTAACAGGCTAACGGTCAAACTTTATTTAAACCAGCCGGTAAACAGAGTGACCGGGAAACGGCTGGTGGGAACAAAGCTCCGGTGCTGTGTCGGTGTATGTGTGTGTGTCCGTGTTGTGTGTGTCGGTTTGTCCGTCAGAGGAGCAGCAGGAGCGGGCAGCAGGAGGAGGAGGACAGTCGGGAGGAGCTCCGATGTTTTCACTCTTCTTAAAAACCCACTCTAACTCACCGGGGAAGCGGCTTTATTCGGCGGCAGACTCGCTGTCCGGTCACCGCAGTCCTCTGCCGTCCTCCGCCGGACTATTCCCTCCTCTTCTCCGTGTTTTTCTCCCGCGGTTCCCGGTAACTCCTCCGGTCGTCTCCGGCCGCGGGCTAACGGCTAACGGCTAACAGGGAGGGGCTTCCGCCGGGAAACGGAAAAGGGGCAAAAGAAGGGAGGGGGGATAAAACAACAAACAACAATGATAACCATAATAAACAATAATAATATATTTTATCATTAAATAATTAATTATTATTCATTATTATTATTATTATTATTATTATAAAGCTATATGGTGCGGGAACTGTATGTCTGTGTATTAGTCTCTTTTTCCATTCGTCCTGTTGTGAATAATTCGTGTGTGCTGTGTTGATGCATCTGGTGTCCTAATATGTAGTCCAGATTGTAGTATTTGAGTGTAATCAGTGAATTTGCAGCATCAGCTCCTACAATAAGTCTAAAAATACACTGTGGAAACTAAATAGTTACATTCAGACTGTTCAGGTCCAAAAATGCTCCATTGAAACCCATTCAAAACTGACATTTTTTGATCCCACAGCCATCAGAGCAGAGAAAAACAGGACTTGTATTATTTCTGGGTGTCATTCTGGGCTTTTGACTCTGAAATTTGTCATTTGACTATTTTCTCACCTGATGAGGTCTTTTTGACCATATTTGGCATATGGAGGAAATACATGCTATTTCCCCTAGGTGACCTGTCACAATCAATGTAGCTGCTGATCCACTGACATCTCCATACCCAGGACTCGACAGCAGCTACACTACTGGGGGGGGGGGGGGGGGGGGGGGGGGGGGGGGGGGGGGGGGGGGAGGGGGGGGACACTGGAATATCCCAGACTTGTCCAGCAGCTTGCTACACACACTCACACTACACTGGACAGATCCAGACTGTCAGCAGCTGACACTCACATGCTGAGGAGGGAATGAAATAACTATTAGTCTTTTTTTTTCAACTAAAACATAGTGGCCATCGTGACCAAAACTTGTGGGATTTAATGGGATTCTAACCCTGAAAATGAAATGAATATTTTTAATAATTGATGTTATGTATGGCAGATGTTGGTTAACTCAATGAGAGTTAGAAACACCTCCTCCAATGTATTATTTTTTATATCTAAAGATTTTTTTAAAGATTTTGTATCTCTCTCATGAATATATATCGTTGTTTTTGTATATTGATGGAATTTATGCTGTTTGTTACCATTGTTGTTAATATATAGTTGGTTGTTGTCAACATAATAAATTTGAATGTTTTCTGTATTGATAAAGTCTATGTTTTTGTATTAAAAATTGATGATTTTGTCTTCATAAATTTTGTTGGTTTTGTATTAATAAATTTTATTTTTGTATTCCTAATTTGATGTTTATTAATATATTTTGTTGTTTTTTTACATTATAAATTTAATGTTTTGTATAATAATAAATAGTTGTTTTGTATTAATAAATTGTAATTCTTGGAATAATTTATTTTGTTGTTTTTGTATTAATAAACGGTTGTGTTTTTGTAATAATAAAATGTATGTTGTTTTTTGTATTAATAAATTGATGTTTTTGTAATAATAATGGTTGTTATGCCATTAATAAATCTGTAGTTTTTGTAATCATAAATTAATGTTTTTATAGTTTTTTTTTTCTGTCACAGGAGTACCTGTGATGGAGCTGGGAACAAAATCCAGCCAATAGCTGCAGAGAGTGGGCGGGGCTAATGTTTCTGTCTAACCTGTTCCTGCTGAACACCTGATGACATCATCTCAACGCTTCCAGCTCACCTGCAGGTCAAACAGTTCTATACAGGTAGATTTAAGACGAGGACAGATATCGAATCACTGAGAGACAGACACACTCCTGTCCCACCTACAACCCAGAAGAGACAGAGACACAGGAGAGACAGACACAGGAGAGAGAGACAGAAAAAAAGAAAAAGAGGCACAGGAGAGACAGAGACACAGGGGAGACAGAGACAAAAGGGGAGACAGAGACACAGGGGAGACAGAGACACAGGGGAGAAGAGACACAAAAAAAGGACAGGACAGGAGGAGAGAGAGAACAGAGGAGAGACAGAGGCACAGGAGAGACAGAGACCAAAAGGGAGACAGAGACACAGTGGAGAGGTGGAGCTGCACAGAGAAAAAACAGAAAAAAAGTGTCGGCAGGTCCGACAGGTTTGGGCGAGGCAGGCGAGTGAGCTTCACTCCACACAGAGAAGGAGAGAGAGAGTCAGGTTAGACTGTAAAAGCAGAGCGTCAAACACAAGAAGAAGAAGAAGAAGAAAAAAAAGGAAAAAAACTGCTGAAAAGAAGAAGAAGTTTGTATCTGGAAATAAACCAGAGACAGAAGAAGAAGCCGCAGGGTGGACAGGTGGACAGGTGGACAGGTGAGTCAGGTGTCGCTGCAGAACTTACCTGAGAAGTTTCTTTCAAAGAAACTCGATGGTTGTGTGTCAGGACAGGAAGTGACTCTCAGCAGGTCGCACTAAAATCTCTCAGGTCACACCTGGTCAACAGAAAAAAGACACGATAGAATCAAAACAGAGACACAATAGAGACACGACGGAGAAAATGACTGAGACACAACAGAGACACGACGGGTAAGACAAAACAGAGACACAACAGAGACACGACGGAGACACAACAGAGAAACGACTGAGACATCAGTGAAACACAATAGAAGACACGACTGAGACCGACGGAGACATAAAAATGAGAAACAACAGAGACACAACAGAGACATCAGTGAGACACAACAGAGAAATCAGTGAGGACAAAACAGAGAGACACACTGAGACACGACGGGGACATGACTGAGGAAACAACAGAGACAAAAACAGAGACATCAGTGAGACACAACAGAGACACAACAGAGACATCAGTGAGACACAACAGAGACATCAGTGAGACACAACAGAGACAAAGACTGAGACACGACGGGGACATGACTGAGAAAAAACAGAGACAAAACAGAGACATCAGTGAGACACAACAGAGACATCAGTGAGAAACACAAACAGAGACACGATGAGAAAAAAACGTAACGGAGACATGACTGAGACACAACAGAGACACGACGGAGACACAAAAGAGAACGACGTTTAAGAAAACAACAGAGACAACGACTTGAAACACGACGAAGACATGACTGAAAAAAAAAAAAGACATCAGTGAAACAATAGAGACACAACTGAGAAAACGACGGAGACATGACTTGAGACACAACAGAGACACAAACAGAGTAACACAACAGACCCCCCCCCCCATCAGTGAGACAAAGAAACAGAGACATCAGTGAGACACAACAGAGAAACAACAAAAGACATCAGTGAGACACAACAGAGAAAAAACGACTGAGACACGACGGAAAACATGACTGAGACACAACAGAGACAAAACTGAGACAAGAACAAAGACATGACCGAGACACGAACTGAGACACAACAGAGAAAACGACGGAGACATGACTAAAAAACAACGGAGAACGGAATGGAACATGACTGAGACACGACGGAGACACAACAGAGACACAACAGAAAAACAAAAAAAAAACGGAGACACAACAGAAAAAACGACTGAGACACGACGAAGAATGACTGAGACAACAAACAGAGACATCAGTGAAACACAATAGAGACACGACTGAGACACGACGGAGACATGACTGAGACACAACAGAAGACACAAACAGAGACATCAGTGAGACACAACAGAGACACAACAGAGACATCAGTGAGACACAACAGAGACATCAGTGAGACACAAAGAGACACGACTGAGACACACGGGACATGACTGAGACACAACAGAGACATCAGTGAGACACAACAGAGACACAACAGAGACATCAGTGAGACACAACAGAGACATCAGTGAGACACAACAGAGACACGACTGAGACACGACGGGGACATGACTGAGAGAAACAACAGAGACACAACAGAGACATCAGTGAGACACAACAGAGACACAACAGAGACATCAGTGAGACACAACAGAGACATCAGTGTGACACAACAGAGACACGACTGAGACACGACGGAGAAATGACCTGAGACACAACAGAGACACGACGGAGACAAACAAAAGAGACACGACGGAGACACAACAGAGACACGACTGAGACACGACGAAGACATGACTGAGACACAACAGAGACATCAGTGAGACACAATAGAGACACGACTGAGACACGACGGAGACATGACTGAGACACAACAGAGACACAACAGAGACATCAGTGAGACACAACAGAGACACAACAGAGACATCAGTGAGACACAACAGAGACATCAGTGAGACACAACAGAGACACAACAGAGACATCAGTGAGGACACAACAGAGACATCAGTGAGACACAACAGAGACACAACTGAGACACGACGGAGACATGACTGAGAAAAAAAAGAGACACGACCAGAGACACAACAGAGACACAACAGAGACACAACAGAGACACGACGGAGACACAACAGAGACACGACGGAGACACAACAGAGACACGACGGAGACACAACAGAGACACGACTGAGACACGACGAAGACATGACTGAGACACAACAGAGACAACAGTGAGACACAAAGAGACACGACTGAGACACGACGGAGACATGACTGAGACACAACAGAGACACAACAGAGACATCAGTGAGACACAACAGAGAACATCAGTGAGACACAACAGAGACATCAGTGAGACACAACAGAGACACGACTGAGACACGACGGAGACATGACTGAGACACAACAGAGACACAACAGAGACATCAGTGAGACACAACAGAGACATCACTGAGGAACACAACAGAGACATCAGTGAGACACAACAGAGACACGACTGAAACACGACGGAGACATGACTGAGACACAACAGAGACACGACGGAGACACAACAGAGACACAACAGAGACACGACGGAGACAAAAACAGAGACACGACTGAGACACGACGAAGACATGACTGAGACACAACAGAGACAACAGTGAGACACAATAGCAACTGAGACACGACTGAGACACGACGGAGACATGACTGAGACACAAACAGAGACACAACAGAGACATCAGTGAGACACAACAGAGACACAACAGAGACATCAGTGAGACACAACAGAGACATCAGTGAGACACAACAGAGACACGACTGAGACACGACGGAGACATGACTGAGACACAACAGAGACACAACAGAGACATCAGTGAGACACAACAGAAGACATCACTGAGACACAAAAAGACATCAGTGAGACACAACAGAGACACGACTGAGACACGACGGAGACATGACTGAGACACAACAGAGAGACACGACTGAGACACAACAGAGACACGACTGAGACAAGACCGAGACATGACCGAGACACGACTGAGACACAACAGAGACACGACGGAGACATGACTGAGACACAACAGAGACACGAATGGAGACATGACTGAGACACAACAGAGACACGATGGAGACATGACTGAGACACAACAGAGAACGACGGAGAAACAACAGAGACACGGCTGAGACAACGATGGAGACACGACTGAGACACAACAGAGACACGACGGAGACACAAAGAGACACGGCTGAGACACGACGGAGACACGACTGAGACACAACAGAGACACAACAGAGACATCAGTGAGACACAACAGAGACACAACAGAGACATCAGTGAGACACAACAGAGACACAACAGAGACACATGAGACACAACAGAGACACAACAGAGACATCAGTGAGACACAACAGAGACAAAACTGAGACACAACAGAGACACAACAGAGACACAACAGAGACATCAGTGAGACACAACAGAGACACGACTGAGACACGACGGAGACATGACTGAGACACAACAGAGACACGACGGAGACATGACTGAGACACAACGGAGACACGATGGAACATGACTGAGACACAACAGACACGACGGAGACACAACAGACAAACACACGGCTGAGACACGATGGAGACACGACTGAGACACAACAGAGACACGACGGAGGACACAACAGAGACAGCTGAAACACCACAACGGAGACACGACTGAGACACAACAGAGACACGATGGAGACATGACTGAGACACAACAGAGACACGACGGAGACACAACAGAGACCACAACTGAGACACGACGGAGACATGACTGAGACACAACAGAGACACAACAGAGACATCAGTGAGACACAACAGAGACACAACAGAGACATCAGTGAGACACAACAGAGACACGACTGAGACACGACGGAGACTTGACTGAGACACAACAGAGACACAACAGAGACATCAGTGAGACACAACAGAGACACAACAGAGACACAACAGAGACATCAGTGAGACACAACAGAGACACGACTGAGAGACACGACGGAGACATGACTGAGACACAACAGAGACACGACTGAGACAAGACGAGACATGACCGAGAACGACTGAGACACAACAGAGACACGACGGAGACATGACTGAGACACAACAGAGACACAACAGAGACATCAAGTGAGACACAACAGAGACACAACAGAGACATCAGTGAGACACAACAGAGACATCAGTGAGACACAACAGAGACACGACTGAGACACGACGGGGACATGACTGAGACACAACAGAGACATCAGTGAGACACAACAGAGACACAACAGAGACATCAGTGAGACACAACAGAGACATCAGTGAGACACAACAGAGACACGACTGAGACACGACGGGGGACATGACTGAGACACAACAGAGACACAACAGAGACATCAGTGAGACACAACAGAGACACAACAGAGACATCAGTGAAGACACAACAGAGAAACACATCAGTGAGACACAACAGAACACGACTGAGACATGACTGAGACACAAAAAGAGACACGACGGAGACACAACAGAGACACGACGGAGACACAACAGAGACACGACTGAGACAACGACGAAGACATGACTGAGACAACAGAGACACAACAGTGAGACACAATAGAGACAACCAACTTTGAGACACGACGGAGACATGACTGAGACACAACAGAGAACAACAGAGACATCAGTGAGACACAACAGAGAGACAACAGAGACACAGTGAGATACACAACAGAGACATCAGTGAGACACAACTGAGAGACACAACAGAGACATCGAGTGAGACACAACAGAGACATCAGTGACCAGTAGACACAACAGAGACACAACTGAGACACGACGGAGACATGACTGAGACACAAACAGAGACACGACAGAGACACAACAGAGACACAACAGAGACACAACAGAGACACGACGGAGACAAAACGAGACACGACGGAGACACAACAGAGACACGACGGAGACACAACAGAGACACGACTGAGACAACGAAGACATGACTGAGACACAACAGAGACAAACAGTGAGGACACAATAGAGACACGACTGAGACACGACGGAGACATGACTGAGACACAACAAGACACAACAGAGACATCAGTATTGAGAAGACACAACAGAGACATCAGTGAGACACAACAGAGACATCAGTGAGACACAACAGAGACACGACTGAGACACGACGGAGACATGACTGAGACACAACAGAGACACAACAAGACATCAGTGAGACACAACAGAGACATCACTGAGACACAACAGAGACATCAGTGAGAACACAACAGAGACACGACTGAGACACGACGGAGACATGACTGAGACAACAACAGAGACACGACGGAGACACAACAGAGACACAACAAGACACGACGGAGACACAACAGAGACACGACTGAGACACAAAACGAAGACATGACTGAGACACAACAGAGACAACAGTGAGACACAATAGAGACACGCACTGAGACACGACGGAGACATGACTGAGACACAACAGAGACACAACAGAGACATCAGTGAGACACAAACAGAGACACAACAGAGACATCAGTGAGACACAACAGAGACATCAGTGAGACACAACAGAGACACGACTGAGACACGACGGAGACATGACTGAGACACAACAGAGACACAACAGAGACATCAGTGAGACACAACAGAGACATCACTGAGACACAACAAGACATCAGTGAACACAACAGAGACACGACTGAGGACAACGACGGAGACATGACTGAGACACAACAGAGACACGACTGAGACAAGACCGAGACATGACCGAGACAACGACTGAGACACAACAGAGACACGACGGAGACATGACTGAGACACAACAGAGACACGATGGAGACATGACTGAGACACAACAAGACACAAACGATGGAGACATGACTGAGACACAACAGAGACACGACGGAGAAACAACAGAGAGACACGGCTGAGACACGATGGAGACACGACTGAGTCACACAACAGAGACACGACGGCGGAACAGACTGAGACACAACAGAGACACGGCTGAGACACGACGGAGACACGACTGATGAGACACAACAGAGACACAACAGAGACATCAGTGAGACACAACAGAGACACAACAGAGACATCAGTGAGACACAACAGAGACACAACAGAGACATCAGTGAGACACAACAGAGACACAACAGAGACACAACAGAGACATCAGTGAGACACAACAGAGACACAACAGAGACACGACTGAGACACAACAGAGACACAACAGAGACACAACAGAGACATCAGTGAACACAACAGAGACACGACTGAGACACGACGGAGACATGACTGAGACACAACAGAGACACGACTGAGACAAGACCGAGACATGACCGAGACACGACTGAGACACAACAGAGACACGACGGAGACATGACTGAGACACAACGGAGACACGATGGAGACATGACTGAGACACAACAGAGACACGACGGAGACACAACAGAGACACGGCTGAGACACGATGGAGACACGACTGAGACACAACAGAGACACGACGGAGACACAACAGAGACACGGCTGAGACACGACGGAGACACGACTGAGACACAACAGAGACACGATGAGGAGACATGACTGAGACACAACAGAGACACGACGGAGACACAACAGAGACACAACTGAGACACGACGGAGACATGACTGAGACACAACAGAGACACAACAGAGACATCAGTGAGACACAACAGAGACACAACAGAGACATCACAGTGAGACACAACAAGAGACACGACTGAGACACGACGGAGACTTGACTGAGACACAACAGAGACACAACAGAGACATCAGTGAGACACAACAGAGACACAACAGAGACACAACAGAGACATCAGTGAGACACAACAAGACACGACTGAGACACGACGGAGACATGACTGAGACACAACAGAGACACGACTGAGACAAGACCGAGACATGACCGAGACACGACTGAGACACAACAGAGACACGACGGAGACATGACTGAGACACAACAGAGACACGATGGAGACATGACTGAGACACAACAGAGACACGACGGAGACACAACAGAACACGACGGAGACATGACTGAGACACAACAGAGACACGATGGGAGACATGGACTGAGAACACAACAGAGACACGACGGAGACACAACAAGAACACGGCTGAGACACGACGGAGACACGATGGAGACATGACTGAGACACAACAGAGACACGACGGAGACACAACAGAGACACAACTGAGAGACACGACGGAGACATGACTGAGACACAACAGAGACACAACAGAGACATCAGTGAGACACAACAGAGACACGACTGGAACACCGACTATCAGGAGACATGACTGAGACACAACAGAGACACAACAAGAGACATCAGTGAGAACACAACAGAGACACAACAGAGACACAACTGAGACACAACAGAGACATCAGTGAGACACAACAGAGACACGACTGAGACACGACGGAGACATGACTGAGACACAACAGAGACACGACTGAGACAAGACCGAGACAT
Source organism: Plectropomus leopardus (assembly GCF_008729295.1). Lineage (NCBI taxonomy): Eukaryota > Metazoa > Chordata > Actinopteri > Perciformes > Serranidae > Plectropomus > Plectropomus leopardus. The sequence goes on from NC_056482.1 coordinate 25,188,963, forward strand.
GACCGAGACACGACCGAGTCACAACGGAGACACGACGGAGACATGACTGAGACACAACAGAGACACGATGGAGACATGACTGAGACACAACAGAGACACGACGGAGACACAACAGAGACACGGCTGAGACACGATGGAGACACGACTGAGACACAACAGAGACACGACGGAGACACAACAGAGACACGGCTGAGACACGACGGAGACACGACTGAGACACAACAGAGACACGACGGAGACACAACAGAGACACAACTGAGACACGACGGAGACATGACTGAGACACAACAGAGACATCAGTGAGACAACAGAGACACACAACAGAGACACAACAGAGACATCAGTGAGACACAACAGAGACACGACTGAGACACGACGGAGACATGACTGAGACACAACAGAGACATCAGTGAGACACAACAGAGACACAACAGAGACACAACAGAGACATCAGTGAGACACAACAGAGACACGACTGAGACACGACGGAGACATGACTGAGACACAACAGAGAAAGTAAAGTAAAGTAAAGTAAAGTAAAATAAAATAAAATAGTTTAATAAAATTGACTTAATTATAAATTAAAATAAAAATTCAATAAAATAAATCAGAAGAAAAGCGAGGAGGTCAGACCCTGAGACAGTGATTGGTCCAGTAGTCGATGACATCACTCTCTCTCCTCCTCAGATCTTGCTCCCATCGTTTGATTGGACGGCTGCCTGATTGGTTGATTGATCATTTTAGCCCCGCCCTCCTCTGACGATCGACATGTCAACCCAAATCACCGTCTCTCCCCTGACAACCCGTACGGCACAGTGCAGATCCCGCGGGCGCGGCTCCACGGCGCCGATGACGTCGGTTTGGTGATAGCCAATCCGGGTGCTCTGAGCAGCGATAACGGGAACCCGTACGGCGTGGCAAAGCTCCGCCCCCCCGCCTTACGTGGTGAAGGAGGCTGGAGGGGGGGTGGAGGAGGGGGGGGGAGGTGCGCCGCCTGCTGCTACCACGCTGCAGTGCAGAGGAGGAAGTGATGTCACACAGCGCCAGGAGGACTGTGATTGGCTTCTTTGACTTCCTGTTTTTTGACATTTTGCGCCTACAACATGGATGAACTTCCTGTTTGAACTTAAAACAGATTCAGTCAAAAAATAAATGTTTCAAATATTCATATAAAAACTCTTCAAAAAAAAAAAAAAAGAAGACGAGCACACGAGGACACGGCTGAAAACTCTGGAGGACAATTAACAATAACAAAAATATTATAATAATAATAACAATAAAAATAAAATGGGAGAATGTGATTTTGGGGAAAACAGATGTGTGATTCATAAATAAAATAAAACAGAATTAGATTTTAGAAAAAAATAAAAGTATTTCTACAAATCTTTTATAGTAAATTACAACAGAGGAAATATTGGGAAAATGCAATAACTATATCATTATTAATATTAGTTTTATTTTCATTATCATTAGAAGTAGTAGTATTATGTAAGCATATTTAATATTATCATGAGTATTATCGTTATTATCAATATTATTATTAGTAGTAGGGGCTGCCATATCAGTAGTACAAGTATATGTAGTAGTTGTACAATTAGGAGTATTAGTATTGTTATTCTTAGTATGACTTTTTTTATTAGTAATAGCAGTGGGATAAGTAATATTATTAAAACTAGGAAGAGAAGAATTCGTAGTATAAGGAGTGTTAGTGTTGATATTAATATTCTTTATGTCAGTACTGTTGTTGTTGTTAGCTATAAGGATTTATTATTATTAGTTGTGGGTTTATTATAATTATTGTTGTTGTTAGTACAAGTTTTTTTTTATTTTTATTATTTATATTTTTTAGCAGTAGAAGGAGGAAATTATTATTAGTAGTAGTATAAGTAGTCGTGGCAGTATTAGGATTATTAATATTAATATTTTTAGACTTAAACTGACCCACAGAAGAAGTAATATTATGAATATTAATAAATAACATTTGTGGATTCAAAATGGGCGCGCTGCTGAATTGTGGAGGGTCTAGTTGTGTATTAGTCGTTTGCTGTTGCTATGACAACAACCCAAAACAAGGGACACACTTAGATGTTGTCTGTGAAGGAATAAGTGTGATTGATCAATGATTGTCGAAATGAAAATAAAATCATGAAGTGTTTTGATGAGATCTTCGATCAAATGGAAGCATTGTGCCAACAAACAGCCTGTGATGCTTGTATTTCTGTATTTAGACATTTTTTTATATTTCATACCCTGGTTTTCCTTCATGTTTTTAGTTCTCGTGATTTTTTGAAAGATTTGATTTTTTTTTTTTTTGTAAAGTTTGTGGAATCAAATCATACAATATCAAATAAAGACGTTGATTATTGAAGAGCAACAGTTTCACATTGTTTTCATTTCTCAGGTTTTCAGTCTTTACTGTAAACAGTCCAAACAAATTCATTATGTCTTCACTGAATCTGGTCTTCACTTTGTTTCTTGTTGACAGGTAAGTCCTAAAAGTGTTAAATTTTACCTTGACATGTTTCGACTGCCGTCATCCTGCAGTCTTCCTCACAAGAATCACGTGATGTTACTGTGACGTGTGTTATCAGCTGTTTAGGAGCAGGTGTGGTCCACCTGTCTGGTCCTGACGGGTCGACCACGCCCCCTGCTGTCCGACTGACTCTTGAGGATGGTGTCCCAGGTGTGAGGCAGCACACGTGTGTGTGTGATTGTGTGTATGTGTGTGTGTGTGTGTGTGTGTGTGTGTGTGTTGTCCCAAAAAACTGTAATGGGGAAAAAATGGTTGAAACCTCAGGAAGAGTGATTGAGGAAGGATCCCTCTTCCAGGACGGACACACGATGATAGATGTCTTAAATAACAATTAAATTACAGTAATGACATAAAGGAAAGAGAAAGAGAGAGAGAGAGAGGAAGAGAGAGAGAGAGAGAGGAAAGAAGGAGAGGGGGAGAGAAGGGGGAGAGGGGGGGAGAGAGGGGGAGAGGGGGAGAGATGCACAGTAATAATGGTAACAATAATATATCATATACCAGCTATCACCACAATCCAGGTGCTGCCAAAGGCAGGATCACAGCATCAGCACAGCCATCACCATGATCCACGTGCAGCCAAGATTGCAGCAGAGATCCGGAGAAACTACAGAACAAGGGAGTGTAATGCAGTAAACGGACATGAGCGTTTTCAGATGTAATGAGCTGCTATTGATCAACTGTTATTGTGTATCACAGGAAGTCCCCCGGCAGACTAAACCTATGTCAGCCTCACTAGGGGCTGGTCCAGGCAGCCTGAGCCAGCCCTAATTATAAGCTTTATTAAAGAAGGTCTTAAGTCTACCCTTAAAAGTGGAGACGGTGTCTGTCTCCCTGACTGTGTGTGTGTTTGTGGGGGGGGGTTGCTAGGCAATGGTGTCTCTGAGCCGTAAGGTGACTCCTGTTTCTTCTCTTTCGTCTCTTGTTTCTGTTGTCTGATCAAGTGACCGTAGATCTCGGGGATCTCACGTGATCAAACTGTTGTTATCGATCCATTATTGATTGATGATTTGTGCTTCATTGACAGATTAAATTGATTGATGTACATATTTTAATGTTTTTATTTTATCTTTTTTTCTCTTCAGACACATTTTTCATTTTTTCAACTGACAGAAAATCTGACCGTCAGCTCCAGTTTCTGTGATTCATATTTAATCAATATTTAATCAATTATATTACAATCGATAACTAAAGTTATCGATTATTATACTACATGTTATTAATGAGCCATTATTGATGAGCTGCTATTGATCAACTGTTATTGATCAGCTGCTAATGATTCGCTGGTAATAATGATTGACGAGATGTTATTGATGAAGCGGTGTGAGGTAAGAGTGCGCAGTCGGCCGAGCGAGGCTGAATTATTGATGAGGACTCTCTCTCCCTCTGTGTGTGTGTGTGTGTGTGTGTGTGTGTGAGGAGGACGGAGAGACGGCGACCAACACACAGAAAAGAAGAGCTAGCGCAGAGGAAAGAAGGAACAACAGAAGAAGAGATTAAAAAAGAAGAAAAAGACGGAGAGCAGAAGAAAAAGTGGAGAGTGAAATAGGAGAAGAACAAAAGAAACGAAACTCCAACAGACGACAGGAGAGATGCAGTAAACAACAGCAAACAAACAAACAACAAAAAGTAATGTGAAGAAACAGGAAGTACATCCAGGTGAGTTCCTCTTACCTTTGAATCCGGCCAAGTAGAGCGCCAGGACTGTTTCTGTGTTTCGGGGGCTGAGCCTGCACCTCTGTAGGAAAAACAAGATCTGATTGAAATTAAAACAAATAAAATTTAATTAATTAAAATGTTTTAATGTTTTGTTTCTTTTCAATTGTGATTTTTTTTTTCCTTTTAAATTTTTTGTGATGTTCTTCTTTAAACCAATTTGGCAATTTATTTTTCTTTTACACTTTTTGTAGATGTTTTTCTTTTTGCAGAAATTTTTTTTCTTTTAAAAATTTGGTGATTTTTTTTTTTTAATTTACATTTCAATGATGTTTTATTCCCCTAGTCCCAGTCTGGTCCCAGTCTGGTCCCAGCTTGGTCCCAGTTTAGTGTCAGTTTCGTCCCAGTTTGAGCCCAGTCTGGTCCCACTTTGGTCCCAGTTGAATCTTTCTTCTCGTTCATCAGATAAAAATGGCTGATGACAGGAAAGGAGAAGAAGAAGAAGAAGAAGAGGAGAAGGAGCAGGAAGTGACCTGTCAGTCCCAACCCACCCCTCCCTCCTCTGTTGCTGTGGAGACAATGATGTCACTGCGACGGCAGGACCTGTTGTGCATTGTGTGTTTCGGCAGTTACGACTTGATGACACGGTTACCTCGGCGACTGCACTGTGGCCACGCCTTCTGCCAGGCGTGTCTGAAGAGACTGGACACTGTTATCAACGAACAGGTGACTGATGACATCATCAAACTCACCTGTGTGCAGGTGACTGATGACATCACCACACTCACCTGTGTGCAGGTGACCGATGACATCATCACACTCACCTGTGTTCAGGTGACCGACGACATCACCACACTCACCTGTGACCAGGTGAGGTACTGACCTGTCCTGTCCCTGTGTCCCCGTGTCCCCTGCAGGTGTGGATCCCGTGTCCTCAGTGTCGGCAGAACACGCCACGGCCCCGTGGAGGTGCGGCGGGTCTGGACCTGGACCTGGCGTCCTTCTTGGGAGTGAAGGCCCAGCAGACCTGCGTCTCCTCCTGCTCCTCGTCCTCCTGGAGTGGCGGGCAGGCACTGCCGGCTGGGAACGGGAAGCCATGGCTGGGGAAGGAGGTGGCCGAGGACGGCTGGTCACATGGAGGACTGGCCGAGCCACGCTTCCATCGCTACGGCAACTGCTGCCCGCTGCCGTCCTGTTGGCTATGCTGCTTGTTCTGCTGCCCTGGGCGGGGCTAAGACTGACCAGTGAGAGTGCTGGATTCAGCTGTCCCTTCATGTCAATGAACATATTTAAATAAACATGTAAACAACATGTGAACACGTGTCACAGAGCGTCACAGTTCATTCACAAACACAGAGTCATTGTGCCACCCGCCGCCCCCAACCTGTAAAAAAGTTTCACAGTAAAAGCATCACAGTAAAAGCACCACAATAAAAGTTTCACATAAAAAGTTTTAAAGTAAAAGTGTCAAAGTGAAAGCACCACTGTAAAAGTTTCAAAGTAAAAGCACCACAGTATCTGATGAAACTCACGTGGTTTTTATGAGAAAGAAATCTTTATTGACATTTCCATAATTTACAAAAACAGAGCGACCATCAGCAGAGTTATTTCATAACATAATAACATCATCGTTTAATTGGGCCAATCAGCTGCTTCAGCTGTAGGTACTGTGTGATGCGAGCAGCTCTGATTGGTTCAAAGAAAAAGCAAAAGTCACACAGTGGACGGAGGAGCGTTGTACTGGTCGGTTAAATTATGCAAGTTTGTTTGTTTGTTGGTTCAGTTTGTCGACAGGAGAAAGGTTTGGCACAAGGCATTCTGGGAGCTGCAGTCCTCCACACAAGGTTACCCACAATGCCTGCAAGTCTTAGGGTCGTCAGGTGACCAGCTGGGCCAATCAGAGACTGCCGAGACCCTCGCCCACTCTGATTCTCTGTCCCGACTGCAGGCTGAAGCTGAAGTCTCTTGGCGCCTCGAACAACAGCACAATGGTGGAGCCCAGGTTAAACTCCCCAACCGCCACGCCACGCTGCAGGGCCACGCCCCCTTCACCTGCACCCAGCTGCAGGGCCACGCCCCCTTCACCGGCCCCCACCAACACCTGGTCGTCAGGGGCTACGTAGCTGCGGTCATAGAAGGAGCCTTTCCTGTAGCGAGGAGCATTTGTCTGAAGCTCCTGACCAGGAAAACACACAAAACACACATAAAAATACTGAGAAATACTACATAATACTACTACACAATACTTATGTCATACTCACACAAACACTAAAAAATACTACTACCAAATAATACTCTAAATACAACAACAGTAATACAGTAATACTGCAAATACTGCAACACAACATAATAGTTTTGTCACACGTACACAAATACTGAGAAATGCTACATAATACTACAAATACAGCAACATAACATAATACTTTTGTCATACTCACAAACGATGAGAAACACTAGTACCGAATAATACTACAAATACTGCAACATTAAATACAGTAATACTACATATACAGCAACATAACATAATACTTTTGTCACACAAATACTGCAACACAACACACAGTAATACTATTAATCCATAAGTGCAGGTAGAGATCACACCTGGTCGAAGTTAATCTTGATGGAGCCGACGTTTGTGGCGCCGACCGCCGTTAACGAGAAGAAGCCGTGCTGCCATTGGCCGGTGAGCACCACCCGCTCGTTAAGACAGAAGAGCTCTTTGACCAATCGGGCCACGCCTGGATTCACGGACATTAACGAGCCTAACGAGGACACAGACAGGTGAGGAGCTGACAGAAATTAACGAGCCTAACGAGGACACGGACAGTGAGGGGTTCACAGACATTAACGAGTCTAATGAGGACCCAGACAGGTGAGGGGCGGGGCCAGAGCAGGAGGCACGAGGCAGGAGGAACGAGCTCTCACCTGGGAAGTGACGGCGAAGCTCCACCCTCCAGTCTGTGGGCGAGTGGAAGCAGTGATAGTCACCTGGAGCCAGGTACACCACCACGTGGAACAAGTCGTTATCAGGATTCGACAGCAGCAGGTCCTTAAAGGACGACGAGTCTAACGAGACAGAGAGGAATCAGTCTCCAGTCTCTGACTGGAGGTGGACCCAACGAATTCAAGAAAACAAGTCCCAAATCAAGTCCAACCTGGGTGGGGTGTTGTGTGGTCTTACCATTGCCCCGCTTCCTCTGTGGACCCAGGAAGTTCTCCAGACTGTAGGTGACCCCCTTTACCTGCTCCACCTCCGAGTTCTTCACTTTTCCAAAGTGGAGGATCCTCCCGTCAGCCGGAGAGATCTGACCGAGTCAACGAGACACGAGTCAACGAGACACGAGTCAACGAGACCGAGTCAACGAGACTAATAAAAACAACTAAGCACTAAAAACTACACGTGTTTCTGCAGGATGGGGGAGGAGGAGGAGGAGGAGGAGGTGTGTTACCAGACAGGAGGAGGAGGAGGAGGAGGAGGTGTGGGGAGGAGGAGGAGGAGGAGGGGAGGAGGAGAGTGGAGGAGGCATGTTACCAGACAGAAGGAGGAGGAGGAGGAGGAGGCGTGTTACCAGACAGGAGGAGGAGGAGGAGGAGGCGTGTTACCAGACAGGAGGAGGCGCAGAGTGGTCTGACTGCAGGTTTGAGGCGTCGGCGGAAGAACTCTCCGAGGTTTCTGTAGTGATGTAAATCTTCCACCGCCGCCTCCTATTGGACAACAGGAAAAATAAAGGTATGACATCATCTTTAACCCTTTGAGACCTGAGGGCGCTGCTTAGATTCCCTAAAAACCTGGAAAAAGGAAACGAATGACCTGAGGAGACAAAGTTTCTCAAAGTGAAAGAAATCATCTAATTCAGAAAAGTATCGTAGAAAAGTCTCAGGAATAATTTTCAGGTAAGTTTTTTTGTTCAGTTTCCAGTAGTTTTGCAAATGTTTGGGTCATTTCTCTTTTGGTTGCTCCGTGTTTTCTCACATGGTGACAGAAATCAGTCAATCTGCTCAGGATCCAATAAAAGCACGAAAACAGAAAATATGAGACGGTGAAAATATGACCCCACGACAGCGCGGTCCTGACCTGCATGTTGACCCCGAAGGTCCAGATGTAGAGCGAGTAGACCGGCTTGCGGAGCCACGTGGGGAGCTCCACGCCATTCAGACGACCCCAGGCACGAGAGAGGAGGCGCGTCGGGAAGGAGCGGTACAGCGCCACCTGCAGCACCACACAGGAAACCACACCCTACTATCATCTGCTGTCCAAAACACAATTATAACTGTTATTAAAAATAATATTATTACGGTTACTAAAGATGAAATTATTAGTTATTGAAATTACAATTATTACTGTTATTTAAAAAAAATAGATTACTATTATTAAAAAAATACTATTATTAAAAAAAGATTTCTGTTACCAAAAATAAAATGATTACTTTTATTAAAAATAAAATTATTAGTAATTGAAAATACAATTATTACAGTTATTAAAAATAAAATGATTACTGCTAATAAAAAAAAATTCTTACTGTTACTAAAAATAAAATTATTACTCTAATTAAAAATAAAATTATAACTGCTACTAAAAATAAAATTATTACTGTTATTGAAAATAAAATTTAAAGGAGGAGCAGAAACAGAGGAGGTCTGAGGAGCAGAAACAGGAGGAGGTCTGAGAGGAGAGGAGGAGGAGCAGAAACAGTAAAAGGAGAGAAAGTTTAGAGAGGAGGTGAAGATCAGGTTCAGCCAGCTGATCAGTCCTGATCTGATTATTGATTATTGATCAGCTCTGAGCCGCTACCGTTCGCTCTCAACCCGTCACATTTCATCATCAACCTGAGCTCCGCCCACTGACACAACTGAGAACCTCACTGGTTCTCCAGGTTGCTCTCCAGGTCGTTTTCCAGGTCGTTCTGATGAAGGTTCAGCGAGGCTGAACACATGACTCATTTGACACGTGATCAACATGTGATCAACATGTGATCAACATGTGTTCAACACACATGAACGAGGATGGAGGCCACGAAAGGACAAAAAAAAAAAACCGTCCCTGCCTGTCTCTCTGTCCAATCAGATGCCGGCAGGAAGACGCTCTTACCCGTTTGGCCAGCGGCCGCAGAGTGCTCACTGACAGCACGTAGCACAGGAAGGAGATCGGCCGCCGACGCCAAGGGGCGGGTCGAGACACACCGCCACTGAGCACGCTCAGACGGTGTCGGAGAGCCAAACGAGGCACCTGCAGCCTGATTATGATAATAAGATGATAATGAGATGATAATGAGATGATAATGAGATAATGAGCTGATGATGAGATAATGAGATGATAATGAGATGATGATGAGATAATGAGATGATGATGAGATGATGATGAGATAATGAGATGATAATGAGATGATGATGAGATATGAGATGATAATGAGATGATGATGATGATAATGAGCTGATAATGAGATAATGAGATGATGATGAGATGATAATGAGATAATGAGATGATAATGAGATGATAATGAGATGATATGAGATAATGAGATAATGAGATGATAATGAGATGATGAGATGAATGAGATAATGAGATGATAATGAGATGATAATGAGATAATGAGATGATAATGAGATAATGAGATGATAAATGAGCTGATAATGAGATGATGATGAGATAATGAGCTGATGTTTAATGAGATAAACTGAGCTGATAATGAGTTTATAACGAAATTGTTTTCTGGTTTTTAGTGATTATTAAGGAAACATTTTGGCTTTTTTTTTTTAAACTGGCCAGCTTATAATTTTGAATTAAACCCCAATGAGATGATCTGAAGGCGTGCTTAAATTTATTAGCCAGATAATGAAAAACAGATGATGTTTTTATTTGGCTCGGGGCTCACAACTTTCAACATGGCTGAATTCTGTGTTTATTTTTTAACGTTTTGGCAAATTGTTTTTTTAAAGGTTTTTACAAGTGATTATTAAGGAAACATTTTGGCTTTTTTTTTCCATGATTGAATGGCCATTTTTTTCGTCAGCTTATAATTTTGGGGGGTGACGTTAAACCCCATTACAGGTCTCGAGTCTCAGGTCACATGACTCAAGTCTGACCTCAGATGATAAAAAACATTGATAAATGAGAGTGTTGCCATGGTGACAGGAAACAGAAGGACAAAAGGAACTAAAGACAAACATGACAACAGAGAGACAGGAAGTACAAACACAGGTGGGCGGGGACAGGTGTGGAGGGCAGAGTCAGGAGGAGGAGAAGACGCTAACGCAGCCAAGGATACTAACACTGATGCTAACAGTGACGCTAACAGTAATGCTAACAGTGACGCTAACAGTGACGCTAACAGTGATGCTAACAATGATGTTAACAGTGACGTTAACCATGACGCTAACAGTGACGCTAACAATGATGCTAACAGTAATGCTAACAGTGATGCTAACAATGACGTTAACAGTGACATTAACTGTGACGCTAACAGTAATGCTAACAGTGATGCTAACAATGATGTTAACAGTGATGTTAACGTGACGCTAACAGTAATGCTAACAGTGACGCTAACAGTGATACTAACAGTGATGCTAACAGTGTACTAACAATGATGTTAACAGTGACGTTAACATACTAACAGAAAATATTTGATCAGAGCAGTTTTTATTTTTTACAAAACTGAACTTTTCTCTTTATCATCACACACACACACACACACACACACACACACACACACACACACACACACACACGTACACATCAGTGTTGGTGGTTGTGATGAAAGCTAACGTGTGAGTTTCTGTTAAAGCGAGACTTGAATTCAGAAGCTCTCCGGTTATTTTTTTCGGATTAATCAGGAAATCAGGAGCAGGAAGAATAACCTTTGTGGTCTCGGGAGTTTTTTGTAGCGTGTTAAAAATGGTGAGCCAGCCAACAGAACGGAGCAAAATCAAAGAACGTATCAAGGTATGAAAACATAGATACCGCCAAAGCCGACGACATATATGCATACAGAGCGTACGTGTTGACGTCACTTTCGTACATGCCCCCTTCGGTCAGAGTTTCGAAACAGCCACAACAGGAGAAAAACAAACGATTATCTGCTCAAATGAAGCGCAGCTGGACTCGACAGTGATCCTTACGTCTTACCGTAGAATCATCGGTCCATGGACACACTGACGTGACGTTTATATTTACCTGAATAAATACACAATGCAAAGCCTGAAGGCACAAACATTTTAAAATGAATTCATTTAATTAGATTTTAAAGTTAAGTTAAACTGATAATCAGAAAAATGCTAAAATCAGATAATCAGCGGATAAGTCAGTTTACGTTGTACTGACACATGTAAATATATGTATAATTTACTTTTAATTGTACTTTTGATACTTTACATTACAGTACAGTACAGTTTATTGACAGAAAATTACTTTCGATACTTAAGTACAGTTAATACCAAATGGGAACCGTAAATCCACGTTTCAGTTTGCTTCTCTTTTCTTCTCCACTTTTCAGCTCCGACTGCTTGTTGAATCTATTTTTACCTTTTGACCTTTTACAATAAAACATCCCGGATTTTTACGGTCAATCGTTCAGCAGCTCGTCCCGTTTGACAAGTTTTTAGTTTTTGTGTTTTCAAGCTAAAGCTGCCACTCTGTCACTCAGCGCACATAACCGTGTGTGTGTGTACAGAGTGTGTGTGTGTGTGTGTGTGTGTGTGTGTACAGAGTGTGTGTGTGTGTGTGTGTGTGTGTGTGTGTGTGTACAGAGTGTGTGTGTGTGTACAGAGTGGGTGTGTGTTGTGTTCCCTGAGTGTGTATTTAGTGAAAGTAGGTTAGCAGGTTAGCACCGGATCAAAAAAAAGAGGCTAACGTGAGCTAAGCTAGCCTAAAGCTAAAATAGCTGACCTGCTAAACTAGCTGTCGCCATGGAGACCACACACACACACACACACACACACACACACACACACACACACACACACACACAGTAATCTGCTGTAAAGCTCCAGCAGCCATCAAGTTTCTGTTTTGTTGCTTCAGTGAAAACTTTTAAACTTTATCTGACTTTTACTTTGAAATGTTTTCTTCATTTCTATCTTTCCGAAAAAAGAGGGCAAATATAGCGACTGCAAATATATATTTTAGAAAATACAGAGATCAAAATATAGAGTAAAAATATAAAGAACTCAGATTTGTTCACATTAATCTTGAAACTGTTCATAAAATGAGAAGTTTTACAGACTTCAGTCTCTAATTTGTTTCCCTTTAACTCCTCTCTGCTCTACATGCCTGGATATATTTACTGATATATAATATATATTTACTGATATGTGATATATTTACTGATATATAATATATATTTACTGAAATATTTACGAATATATGACATACTTACTGATATATTTACTGCTACATTGATTGATATATTTACTGATATATTGATTGATATATTTACTGATATATAATATATATTTACTGAAATATTTACGAATATATGACATACTTACTGATGATATTTACTGCTACACTGATTGATATATTTACTGATATATTGATTGATATATTTACTGATATATAATATTATTTTACTGAAATATTTACCAATATATGACATACTTACTGATATATATTACTGCTACATTGATTGATATATTTTGATATATTGATTGATATATTTACTGATATATTTACTGCTATATTGATTGATATATTTACTGATATATTTACTGCTATATTGGTTGATATACTTACTGATATATTTACTGCTATATTTTCTGATATTTACTGCTATATTGATTGATATATGTACTGATATATTTACTGCTATATTGATTGATATATTTACTGCTATATTTTCTGATATATTTACTGCTATATTTTCTGATATATTTACTGCTATATTGATTGATATATTTACTGCTATATTGATTGATATATTTACTGATATATTTTCTGATATATTTACTGCTATATTGGTTGATATATTTTTTCTGATATATTTACTGCTATATATTGATTGATATATTTTCTGATATATTTACTGCTATATTTTCTGATATATTTACTGCTATATTGATTGATATATTTACTGCTATATTTTCTGATATCAGAATCAGAAAAGATTTATTGCCAGGTATAGTTAACACAATACGAGGAATTTGTTCTGGTGGTGGTTTGGTGCAACATAAATATAGGAAAAAAAAAAGAAAACAGATAAAATAGAAGATACAAATATAAAATATAAAATATAAAATATAAAATATAACAATATAAAAGGTACAAGTCTAGTATTGATATATATTTACTGCTATATTGATTGATATATTTACTGATATATTTACTGCTATATTTTCTGATATATTTACTGATATATTTTCTGATATATTTACTGCTATGTTCGGACAGGTTTAGTGTTTGTCTGCAGTCTCTCCTCATGTTTTTTTTTTTGTCTCCCACCTGAATCGAGCCGTCGCTCTCGCCCTCATCCCTCTTCCTCCTCCTCCTCCTCCTCCTCCTCCAGCTTTCTCGCCCTCTCGCTCGCCGTCCGGCGTGCGCACCTGCCGCCTCACCTGCCGCAGCAGGTCGCGTTCCCGACGCTCGCCGCCGCGGCGACGAGAGAAGAACCTCACCATGAAGACGTGGCCGAAGACGCCGTGGACAGAGACGGCGGGGGACACATGCTGACGTTTTGATTTCACACAACGGAAGAGACAGGTGAGTGTCCACCGAAAGCTCAGGAGGAGAAGAGACGGAGAGAGACAGGGAGGGTGTTTATACCGAGAGCTCCGCCCCTCACCTCCTCCTCCACCACCTGTCTCTCAGTGTCTCTGTCTGTCTCACAGTGTCTCTGTCTCTCAGTGTCTCTGTCTGTCTCACAGTGTCTCCGTTTGTCTCAAAACGGAGGGTTTGTCTAAAAATACAAAAAACACTAAAAACAAATTCACTTTTTCATCCAGAGGGACCGTGACGTGCAGAAGTTGCTAGAGGACACATATAGAGATTAAAATATAAAGAGGACACATATAGAGAATATATACGTATTATATAGAGTGCAAATCAACTAGATACAACACTGAAAAAAATTATTAATTTATATTACAGTGAACAAATTTATTTCACTTTTATTTTGTATTTTTGTCTTCTTGTATTATTATTATTATTATTATTATTATTGGTAATCTATAATCTTATGTTTTTAATATTAAATATTTATTGATTTAAATTTAAAATAATTAGCAAACACAATAATATTACTGCTTTTAAATATTATCAAATCATTATGAAGATGAGGGATTATAAATTATTACAAATTACTTAAAATTATAATTCATAATATAATTCATTTATTTGATTCATTTTAAAATATTACATTTTCTTGACTTAAATTTAACAGAAGTTAATATTTTACATAAATGTAACCTACATAATTAGTTTTCATTAAATCATTGAAGAAATACATGTTTATGATTAGTTACTTATTTCAAAGTGAGAATTGTGATCCTTTTAGCTTTTATGAAGCACTAAATCAAATGTATAAATAAATGTAAATGTAAATGCAAAAATAACTTTATAAAAGAGTAAAAAGTAATAATAGTAAATTAAATAAATAAGTGCTGGGGTTATTGTTTATCTGTCTGTGTTTTGTCCAATCACAGTCTCTCTCTGTTCCGCTCAGTTACTCATTAACCAATCGGACCACGTCCATGGAGAACAGACCAATCAGAGGGCAGGAGGGGCAGTCAGGAGAGGGGGCGGGGCCTCTGTGTCAGAGTGACCGGGCAGGACATCATCACGGTCACCTTTCACCCAGTGAACCAATGAGAAGAGCCGCTTGGCTCATCAAGATACATCTTTCTCTAACTTCACAATAAAAGCATCCTGCTGGCTTCCCAGCTTTTATTGTGAAGCAGCAACAGGAAATAGTTGTAACTTCCACAGCTGTGTGTTTGTGTGTGCTTCTGTGTATGTGTGTGTGTATATCTGTTAGTGTGTTTGTCTGTGTGTGTCTGTGTGTGTTTTCACTCAGCAGGAAAAAGTGTGATGTCACTTTCAGTTCACTCTTAAAGTTAAACTCTGAAACTTGTTTCTGTCCAACGTGTCGTCCTGACTCTCAGCGACGCAGAGCCGACTGACTGAAACTGACTCAGCGAAGAGCGGCTGACTGTCCGTGTCGTCCTGACTCTCAGCGACGCAGAGCCGGCTGACTGAAACGTGTCGTCCTGACTCTCAGCGACGCAGAGCGTCTGAAACTGTCGTCCTGACTCTCAGCGACGCAGAGCCGGCTGACTGAAACGTGTCGTCCTGACTCTCAGCGACGCAGAGCCGGCTGACTGAAACGTGTCGTCCTGACTCTCAGCGACGCAGAGCCGGCTGACTGAAACGTGTCGTCCTGACTCTCAGCGACGCAGAGCCGGCTGACTGAAACGTGTCGTCCTGACTCTCAGCGACGCAGAGCCGGCTGACTGAAACGTGTCGTCCTGACTCTCAGCGACGCAGAGCCGGCTGACTGAAACGTGTCGTCCTGGCCAAAGTCAAGTCAATTTTATCTATAAAGCTCATTATAAAAAAAAAAAACACAGTCTGCCTCAGAGGGCTTACAGCGTACGACATCGCTCTGTCCTTAGACCCTCACACTGTCTAAGGACAAACCCCTGTAACGAGGAAAAATCGTAGAAACCTCATGAAGAGCGATTGAGGAGGGATACAATTATATTACGATAATGAGCAGAAGAAGAGAGAGAGAAGAGGAGAAGAAGAGGAGGAGAAGAGGAGAAGAAGAGGAGGAGAGGAAGCAGCAGATGTGTCCTCTCGTGGGACTCTGAGTCAGATATGAAAATAAAAATTAACTAATGTCACTGATGATGGCGTCTGATACCAAAGGAAGTTTTTTTCGTGTTTTCCGTTCGCCTTCATACTCCACATGCAGTGAATCAGCTGACCTCGTGTTGCTCAGTATGTGTAGAGCCGCTCATATTGAAAGGATGTGTATATAAACTCCTCCTCCTCTTCCTTTCTCTCTTTTCTATCACCGCTCTCTGGCCTTTATACTTAAGTCATATTTGCTGATTAGTGACCCTCGGTTCTTCATTTAGCGCTTATCCTTTTCTGGAGCACAAGTTTCTTCGGGTTTTAGTTGGACTGATGCGCTGAGCTCCTTTTCCTTCTCTTGCTCCTCCATCTGAAAACGCTCATGTCTGTTTACTGCATTACGCTAACTCCGCTGTGGTCTTGGTTTTGCCACTGCTGTGGTCCTGCCTGAAGCTATACCTGTGGGTCCTGGTTACGCGAATGCCGTAATCGTGCTTGGCGCAACCCTCTACTGCCCTTTTTATGGAGCACCAGCTGACACGGACACGAACTCGTAGCACCAGCTGACACGGAATCCACTAGCTGACACGTAGTCAGAGCTTGCTGATGCGTGCACTGCTTGGTGCTGATAAGCCCCGCCCCTCCAGGTGAAACAACACTTTAAAAAAGTCCCCCTCCTCGTACCTGTGTGGGCGTGGCCAGATGGGGCGTGGCTCCATCATCCGGTTGGCCCCTCCTCCTGTAGTGCTGGTAACCAAGGTAACCGCCCCCTGTTACTAACAGCAGGGGGAGGGGGCGGGGGCGGGGCAACAGCCCACGACCTGCAGAGCGAGAGAGAGCTGATTGGTATAAAAGATCTGAGACACAACTCTTCTAGTTACACTGGACAGAAAAGACAGACAGACAGGTGTACAGACAGGTAAACAGACAGTTGTACAGGTGTACAGACAGGTATACAGACAGGTGTACAAGTGTACAGACAGGTATACAGGTGTACAGACAGGTATACAGACAGGTGTACAGGTGTACAGACAGGTGTACAGGTGTACAGACAGGTATACAAGTGTACAGACAGGTATACAGACAGGTGTACAGGTGTACAGACAGGTACACAGACAGGTGTACAGGTGTACAGACAGGTATACAGACAGGTGTACAAGTGTACAGACAGGTATACAGGTGTACAGACAGGTATACAGACAGGTTTACAGGTGTACAGACAGGTATACAGACAGGTGTACAGGTGTACAGACAGGTATACAGACAGGTGTACAGACAGGTGTACAGGTATACAGACAGGTGTACAGGGTTACAGACAGGTACACAGACAGGTGTACAGGTGTACAGACAGGTATACAGACAGGTGTACAGGTGTACAGACAGGTATACAGGTGTATAGACAGGTATACAGACAGGTGTACAGACAGGTATACAGACAGGTGTACAGGTGTACAGACAGGTATACAGGTGTACAGACAGGTATACAGACAGGTGTACAGGTGTACAGACAGGTATACAGGTGTATAGACAGGTATACAGACAGGTGTACAGACAGGTATACAGACAGGTGTACAGGTGTACAGACAGGTATACAGGTGTACAGACAGGTATACAGACAGGTATACAGGTGTACAGACAGGTATACAGACAGGTATACAGACAGGTGTACAGGTGTACAGACAGGTATACAGGTGTACAGGTACAGACAGGTATACAGACAGGTATACAGGTATACAGACAGGTGTACAGGTGTACAGACAGGTATACAGATAGGTGTACAGACAGGTGTACAGGTGTACCTGTGCTCAGGGTTCTTTGAGTTGGGAAGTTTCGGGATGAAATTCTGTGAAGAAAAAAACATTTAAAATCAGTTTGATCATTTTAAAGGTCACAGATTCTGTTATTGATCCAGCACTGATGTATTGATTCTAATAATATTGATCTATTATTGATACTGTATAAATCTATTGATGATAATGATGATACTGATAAACCAGGAGTCGCATTGACATTCAGAACCACTTTTCCAAGAGATTCCTGGCCGAGACAGCAGCTGGACACAAACTTCAAACAGCGTAAAGATTCAACTGAACATGAACATTAACGACTGAAAGTTTCTTAATCCTGGTGACTGTCGCTGATGATAATATTGATCTGATATTGATACTGTTTTAATGTATCGATGATGATTATTATATTTATCTTTTGTTGATACTGTATTATCTACTTGTGATGATAATATTGATCTTTTATTGATACTGCATTAACCTATTGATGATGATGATTATATTGATCTTTTGTTGATACTGTATTAATCTATCGATGATGATTATATTGATCTTTTGTTGATACTGTATTAATCTACTGATGATGATTAAAATATTGATTATTATTGATAGGAAAGACGGGTTTTATTTGTCCTGCTGCTGTTTCCGGTCATGTTTGTGTGACGTAAACAGTTGAAGTAACCCACGTGGTGAGTGTCACCTGGGCCGAAGCTTTCATCCCTCTCACTCACATATGCGTCACCTGTGTGACGTCACATTCTGCGCGCCGTTTGGCCGGCAGACGCGATCAAAGGTTAATTTAATACAAACTGTGACCGGAGTCTGGCGGAGTTGCGTAAACCGCACTTACGTCACGCTGTCATGAGGTGACGGCCACAGAGTGAGCACGTCACTGACTGACGTCATGATTGCTGACCCTAACTATCGATAAAACAAAGGTAAATACCTGAGAGTCAGTCCGCAGCACACCCTCCGCAAGGCCGCCGCCATGTTGTTTAAGGAAGTGACGCAGGACGTCGTGCGTAAAAGATGATGGCAACTTTTACCCCGAGTACAGTCTGTCAGGTAAACCTGAGGCAGCTTCTGCCTGCCAGGCGAAGCTGAGGGATAACACCATTGAATCAAAAACTGACGATCAAGAGGAGCAGAGGAAATAAACACACACGTTTACGTCATCTGTTCATGAGAGTGTGTATGTATATTTTTATATATATATGAATATATATATACATAAAGAGCTGAGTGTAGTGTGAATATTTTTTAAGTGTGTCTGTGTGTGTGTTTGTGTATGTTTATTGTGGACAACAAATAGGTATTGATTGACTGATGTATTGATGATGAGGGTGAGACAGGAAGCTAATTGATCAGTGATCAATGACTCTGATCACAAAGAGACAAACTTCAGTGAGCAGAAACAAACTTTATTTGTTCCAAAAATAGAAACATTTTCAGCAGAAATATATATTACACACTTTAAAAACACCCAACGCCACCACACACAGTAACACTACTGCAGTACTGTAACCGTACAATGGTACGGTTACTGTACTACTGTACTGTACTGCACAGTACCACTGCACAAAGTAACACTACTGCAGTACTGTATCTGAACTATGGTACTGTTACTGTACTACAGTACTGTACTGCACAATACCACCGCACACAGTAACAATACTGCAGTACTGCAACTGTACTATGGTACTGTTACTGTACTACAGTACTGTACTGCACAATACCACTGCACACAGTAACAATACTGCAGTACTGTAACTGTACTATGGTACTGTTACTGTACTACAGTACTGTACTCCACAGTACGACTGCACACAGTAACATTACTGCAGTACTACAACAGTACTAAAGTACTATACTGCACAGTATCACAGTACAGTGTCAGTACTCCACAAAGTACTCCAGGGTACTCCAGTGAAGTATTGTAATAAAAACAAACCTGCAGCCCTGAGAGGGCGCTGTGGGTGTGGTCTCAGAGGGTCACCTGACCTCAACCTGTGAATTCACATTAATCAGTCTATGCTGTAAAAAACAAAATGAAGAAATCACACAGCAAAAACAAAAGAAAAAAAGAAAAACCGCTACATCAGACCACCGTAATGACGGTGTTACCATGGTAACCAGCGGTAGCAGCCATGCTAGCAGCTCTGTTTATTTGGCTTTTGGTCAGCTGACAGGAAGTGATGTCACAGCTCAAACGTCCAGGCCCTGCCGGGTCAGGAAGTCTTCGAGCGCGCTCAGTCGCTCCACTAGCATCACGTCCAGGTCTGAATCGTCATCTCCGCCACAATGACGACGCGCTGCCGCCCGCTTCCTGGGCACCATGGCAACAGGTAGCCCCACCCCTAAAACAGACAGGAAATTCCTCACGTTGTTAAATCAACCAATCAGTGAAAACTGCTGATGCACTGCATGTTATTGATGGTGCCTGCAGTGAAAAATGTGAGCGCACTTTATGTTATTTATGGTGCCTGTAGTGAAAACTGCAGAATGCGGAATGATCAGTTTTCATACCTACGTAGTACGTGTAGTATTTCATACCTGCAGTATGTAGTATCTGTAGTTTCATACCTGCGGTATGTAGTACCTGTAGTATTTCATACCTGCAGTATGTGGTAACTGTAGTATTTCATACCTGCAGTATATAGTATCTGTAGTTTCATACCTGCAGTATGTAGTACCTGCAGTATTTCATACCTGCAGTATGTGGTAACTGTACTATTTCATACCTGCTGTATGTAGTATCTGTAGTTTCATACCTGCGGTATGTAGTACCTGTAGTATTTCATTCCTGCAGTATGTGGTAACTGTAGTATTTCATACCTGCAGTATATAGTATCTGTAGTTTCATACCTGCAGTATGTAGTACCTGCAGTATTTCATACCTGCAGTATGTGGTAACTGTAGTATTTCATATCTGCAGTATGTAGTATCTGTAGTTTCATACCTGAGGTATGTAGTACCTGTAGTATTTCATACCTGCAGTATGTGGTAACTGTAGTATTTCATACCTGCAGTATGTAGTACCTGTAGTTTTCATAGCTGCAGTATATAGTACCTGAAGTTTTTCATACATGCAGTATGTAGTGGTTCTGCAGTATTTCCTACTGTGTGTTGGAAGTGTGTACATGTAATCAGTACTTGGCGTACTTGGGGAATTTATTTTGATGAGCGCTCTGCCCCCACTGCACTACATTTCCCAGCGCACCTTGAGGCTTCTTCCTCTTCCTGGGCTGAGTGAAGTCAGGGAAGAGGAGCAGCCTGCGCCTCCTCTGCTGGCCATCAGGAGCAGCGCTCCGTCCTTCTCCCGCGGCTCCTCAAAGATCGTCTCCAGACTCCTGCAGGACAACAGAATGGCATGCTGGGAGACAGAGTCCATACAGCAAATGCTGTTGGTGGAAGGGATTTGTAGTTTTATCTGTTGGTGGAGGAGATTTGTAGTTTTTTTACCTGTTGGTGGAGGGGATTTGTAGTTTTATCTGTTGGTGGAGGAGATTTGTAGTTTTTT
The DNA here is from genome assembly GCF_008729295.1 of Plectropomus leopardus. NCBI lineage: Eukaryota > Metazoa > Chordata > Actinopteri > Perciformes > Serranidae > Plectropomus > Plectropomus leopardus. Next base: position 25,210,241 of record NC_056482.1, read on the forward strand.
TACCTGTTGGTGGAGGGGGATTTGTAGTTTTAATTTTACCTGTTGGTGGTGGGGATTTGTAGTTTTTTTTCCTGTTAGTGGAGGGGATTTGTAGTTTTTGTACCTGTTGGTGGAGGGGATTTGTAGTTTTTTCCTCCTGTTGGTGGAGGGGATTTTGTAGTTTTTTTTTTTTACCTGTTGGTGGAGGGGATTTGTAGTTTTACCTGTTAGTGGAGGGGATTTGTAGTTTTTGTACCTGTTGGTGGAGGGGATTTGTAGTTTTTATTCCTGTTGGTGGAGGGGATTTGTAGTTTTTTTTTTACCTGTTGGTGGAGGGGGATTTGTAATTTAATCTGTTAGTGGAGGGGATTTGTAGTTTTTTTTTCTGTTGGTGGAGGGGATTTGTAGTTTTTATTCCTGTTGTGGAGGGGATTTGTAGTTTTTTTTTTTTTTTACCTGTTGGTGGAGGGGGATTTGTAATTTAATCTGTTAGTGGAGGGGATTTGTAGTTTTTGTACCTGTTGGTGGAGGGGATTTGTAGTTTTTATTCCTGTTGGTGGAGGGTATTTGCAGTTTTTTTTACCTGTTGGTGGAGGGGGGATTTGTAATTTAATCTGTTAGTAGAGGGGATTTGTAGTTTTTTTTTTCTGTTGGTGGAGGGGATTTGTAGTTTTTATTCCTGTTGGTGGAGGGGATTTGTAGTTTTTTTTTTTTTACCTGTTGGTGGAGGGGGATTTGTAATTTAATCTGTTAGTGGAGGGGATTTGTAGTTTTTGTTTCCTGTTGGTGGAGGGGATTTGTAGTTTTTATTCTGTTGGTGGAGGGGATTTGTAGTTTTTGTACCTGTTGGTGGAGGGGATTTGTAGTTTTTGTACCTGTTGGTGGAGGGGATTTGTAGTTTTTATTCCTGTTGGTGGAGGGGGATTTGTAGTTTTTGTACCTGTTGGTGGAGGGGATTTGTAGTTTTTATTCCTGTTGGTGGAGGGGATTGTAGTTTTTTTTACCTGTTGGTGGAGGGGATTTGTAGCTTTTTTTCCTGATGGTGGAGGGGATTTGTAGTTTTTTTTTCCTGTTGGTGGAGGGGATTTGTAGTTTTTTTTACCTATTGGTGGGAGGGGATTTGTAGTTTTTTTTCCTGTTGGTGGAGGGGATTTGTAGCTTTTTTTCCTGATGGTGGAGGGGATTTGTAGTTTTTTTTTCCTGTTGGTGGAGGGGATTTGTAGGTTTTTTTTACCTATTGGTGGAGGGGGATTTGTAGTTCTTGTTGGTGTAAATCTCCTCCAGACTGAACTCTTTCTTCTTTAACCTGAAAATAAAAAAAACAAATCAGTTTTTCATTTTTTAGGTTTCGGTTTTTTGTCTTACTTAGATATTTTGTTTTTTCTTGCTCCACCCCCTCCTGACCTTTTGACCTTTGGCAGTCCCATGGGAGTGAGAGGCGTTTCTCGTGGCGATGCACGGCGGATTCGTATCTGTGAGACCCGTTTGCCGGTCTGAGTGGACAAACAAACAATGAACAATAACAATAAACAACAAATGAGGAAAATAAACAAACAAAGAAAGGAAGGAAATTTGCACCTCTCCATTTGTGCTGAGAAAGTCTGAGCTTGCTGCTGCTTGGCCGATGGCCAGCGGAGCAGTTAGGCCATTGGCTGAGCAGAGGGGGAGGGGCTGGAGACAGGGGAGGCGGGGTCGCAGGCTGCGGGGCCTGTGATTGGCCCGCTGCTTCTGTGGTCGCCGGGTGGAAAACATTGAGCTGCACAGAAAAGCTTTTTATTATTTTTGACTCATTTTGTGAATAAAAAATTTTTAAACTTATTTGAAACATTAAAGACAATTCTTTAATAATTCTTATATTTACCTCGGCGTTGGCGTGCGCACGTAACTGCAGAGAACAAACGGAGAAATGTCAGTCACGCATGAATTCAGGGTATCAATAAAAAACTGATCATCACATATTGATCATGTATTGGGAAATAGATATTTCACATTTTTAACATTTATTTTTTTATTATAACGTTCAAACCGACCAGTGGTCGCTGCTCAGACTGGGCGGGGCTGTCCAGTCCCTCAGGGGCCGCAGGGGACTCACACAGACTCCACCTTTCACTGACCCTGTCACTGTCTCCACGGCAACCGCCGACAGGCGCAGCATGGGGGCGGGGCTAAATGAGGGGGAGGGGCTTATGTGCCACAGGTGAACAGTACAGTGATTGGAGGAGAGGTGCGGGGCCAGCTCGGAGAAACGCCATTGGCCCGAGGAGACGCTGAGGGCTTCTGATTGGCTGCAGGTCCGAGCCCACTGCAGGAGGCGCAAGGCATGCTGGGAGGAGGAGCTGGAGCCGCTGGTAGGAGGACAAAATTACATGTTTAGATACTAAAATAATAAGTCAGAGTTTAAAGCTTCATGAACCATTTTCTGACTTTTTATAATAATTCTAAACAAACAGAATTTAAATTTTCCTCATAAAGTAGTGATTGAATATTTCACGTTTTGATATTTCGCTGTTTTTCTCCTGAGCTGACTGATGAACATCTCGACGACCCGCTGAGAATTTCAACTAAAAGTAGTTTTATTTTGACGGAGCAGGAAATAACCTGAATGAAAACAGGAATCAAACAGCTTCAGCTGAGCGTCTGCTCTCAGTGTGGCGAGCAGAAATCAAGTTTTTTAAAAACGTAACATCCTCACGTGAGGACGGCGGGTTTATCGGGTCTCAGTTAACCCTTTGACACCCGAGCAGATGGATTTCATTTCTTTCGAAAACATGCAGAGAAAAAATGACCCAAAAGTTAAAAAAGAAACAAATTGTTGGGTTATTACAAAAACTTATTTGGCCAAACCCCGATGTGATATGAATATTTATTAATATATATTATTTTGGTGTCTGTCCGTGTCCATTTTTAACACAAAATATTTTAAACATTTTTACGTGTTTATGTTTTGATATTATGTTTATTTATTATGATGTTATTATTATCTTCTTCTTGTTTGAAATATTTTGTTAAATAAAGCTGAATAAAATACGTTTTTATAAAGTGTTAAGAGACTGAAACGTGACGATCATGTGACGTCACCAACATACGAACCCGTGCGGCGGCGGCAGCGGCACTCTGTAACCGTTCAGCCTGACGACACTGACAGCCTCTGATTGGCTGCCTCCTCCTGCTCCTCCTCTTCTTCTGTGCTTCCTGTGGTTGAACTTCTGCAGAGTGAGCGGCGCCTCCTCCTCTGCGCCTCCTCTGGAGGAGACCACCATTCGCCCCACAAACCTCCCAGACTCCTCCTCCTCCTCTTTTCCTCTTCTGTGGTTCTTCTTCCTCCTCTTCCCCCCCTCCTCCTCCTGCTCCTCTCCTCTGCACCTCCTCCTCCGCTCTGATTGGCTCAGCCTGTAGGACTCCTCACTCCCTGAGGAGGAGGACAACAAGGAGGAGGAGGAGTCAGGTGGGAGTAGGGCGGGGCTACACGAGGCAGCGTCTCCTGCAGGAGTCAAAGACAGAAAATTTATTCAAACATTCAGAGAGGAGGAGACAAAGGAGGAGACGCACACAACTCACCTGCTCCTTCTTCTTCTTCCCTCTGCCTACTCCTCTTCTTCCTCCTCTTCCTCCGACTCCTCCTCTCCAGGGAGTCCAGACGATGGCCCAGGGAGGCCAGTGCTCCTCTCAGGAGGCGCCGCATCTCCAACCGGTGAGCTGAGAGGAGGCGTGGCAGGAGGGAGGAGCAGGGGCAGCATACAGGTGGAGCAGGAGAAGGAAGAGAGGGAGCTACAGAAGGAGGAGCAGGAGGAGAAGGAGGAGGAGAGGGAGCTGCAGGAGGAGCAGAGGGAGCTACAGGAGGAGGAGCAGCAGAGGGAACTGCAGGAGAAGGAGGAAGAGAGGGAGCTGCAGGATGAGGAGGAGCAGGAGGAGAGGGAGCTGAAGGGAGAGGAGGAGATGGGGGTGCAGGAGGAGAACAAATGGCAGAGGTATAAGGAGTAAAAACGACAGGAGGAGGTGGAGGAGGAGGAGAGACAAGAGGAAAAGAGTTGTGATGAAGGAGAGGAGGAGCAGAGGAAAAAGGAGAACCATGGGGAGAAAAGGAGACAGAGTAAGGAGGTGAAAGACGGGGTAAGTGAGGGACAGGAGGAGATGAACAGGAGGAAGGAGGAGGAGAGGAGACGCGACAGGTAGAGGAGGAAAAAAAAGACTGAGGAGAAAGGAGAGAATGAGGAGGAGGAGGAAAAAGAGGAGCAACAAGAGGAGGAGGTGAAATAAAAGGCGCAGAAGAGACAGCGAGAGGAGCAGGAGGTGGGGGGAGGAGGGATGTAGGGACAGGAGCAGAAGGAGGAGGAAGAGGAGAAAAAGAGGAGGTGGAAGTAGGAGTATGAGGAGCAAAACAGACAAGAGGAAGAGGAGGACATGAGGAGGGAGTAGAGGAAGGAGCAGAAGAGACAAGAGAAGGAGGAGAAAGGAGAGACACAAGAGGAGGAGCAGAGGAGGTTGTAGAACAGAGAGGAGGAGGAGCAGAGGAGGTTGTAGAACAGAGAGGAGGAGTCACAGGAGGAGCAGAGGAGGCGCAGGAAGGAGGAGCAAAGGGAGGAGAGGAGGACGTCCAGGGAGGTGCAGGAGGAGCTGCAGGAGGAGACAGCAGTCAGTCCTCCTCTCTCTGAACACAGGAAACTTCAAAATAAGAGCCTGCTGAGCAGAGACAGACCTGTGGGTGACTCCTCCTCCTCATCTTCATCAGCCAATGGGAGTGCAGGAGGCGGGGTCAGAGCCATGAGTCCCCGCCCCCCGTCGTCACTGTCCTTCAGGGTCAAAGTTCGAGTCAGCATCACTGAAACAGACAGAGGAGCTGCTTGAAAACATTCACACACTCACTCACTCACTGTTCACACACTCACTGTTCACTCACTGTTCACACACTCACTGTTCACTCACTGTTCACTCACTCACTGTTCACACACTCACTGTTCACTCACTGTTCACTCACTCACTGTTCACACACTCACTGTTCACTCACTGTTCACACACTCACTGTTCACACACTCACTGTTCACTCACTGTTCACACACTCACTGTTCACTCACTCACTCACTCGCTGCTCACACACTCACTCACTTTTCACACACTCACTGTTCACACACTCACTGTTCACACACTCACTGTTCTCACACTCGCTGCTCACACACTCACTCACTGTTCACTCACACACTCACTCACTGTTCACACACACTCACTGTTCACTCACTCGCTCACTCACTGTTCACACACTCACTCACTCACTCACTGTTCACACACTCACTCACTGTTCACACACTCACTCACTCACTGTTCACACACTCACTCACTCACTGTTCACTCACTCACTGTTCACACACTCACTCACTGTTCACACACTCACTCACTCACTGTTCACACACTCACTGTGTATTAAATAGTGCACCAGATATGAAATACCAAACCAGATTTCAGACTTAACGTTGGAAATTATTTCCCCAGAAACACTCGGGTGTGTAGAGCGTGAAGGGATGACGTATTTTTGTAGGCCAACCAGGAAGTTAGCGTCCCTCGTGTATGGGATTTTTGAATCGGATTTTCGGTCCTCACCAAAAATAATCTCTGTGTTTATGAGACTAACACATTTTGTTCAGCGTGATAATCTTTACTGATGAACTCCACTTTTGTGAGTTTTTAAGCGTAAATGAAATCGCCAGAGGCAAAAAGCTGTTTATCACTTAAACGTCACAACTGCAAACACTGTAAAAAACACGTTAAAACACGATCGAAAAATATTATAAACAGATAAATCTACACGTTGAGTGCGACTCTGTGACGCTGTGAAGGCGTAAGAGTGTGTTTACTGAGTTTCTGTCCGCTGTGAGGACGTCTGACGTCCCCGACAAACACATGCCACTTGTTAGCAACCGCCTTTTTTGAGACGAGTAAAACCATAAAAGTTCAAAAAGCGTGTTTAAGCCGACGTATTTTATGTTGCAGAAAAAAACGTCTAAATATTTTCAGCCTGTGTTAACCACCGACCTTATTTAAGGCATTTTACCGAAAACCCAAAGACTTTGAGACAAGGGAACCGGACGTGCTAAAAGGCTAACGGACTTCCGCATTTTGGGACTCATACTTCACCGCTCTATTGCATTGTGGTACACGGGAGTTGAATGTAGGGAACACCGGTACATCGTATGTGCACTCTTTGCTGTGCATTGTGGGTAGTTTATAGTGCACCGTATCTGTGATGGGGACGATTTCCAACACAGCTGAGTGTGTACACAGTCTGTGCTGTAAACACACACGGCCGCAGTGCATTGTGGTAAATGCAGTCAGATACAGTCTACAGAGCGGTGACGTAGTGAGTCCTAAAATGCAGAGGTCTGTTCGCGGTTTTGCTCTTCTGGTTCCCTCGTCTCAAAGTCTCCATGGTTTTTGTTTTTTGGCTGGTTTATTTTTGGGGGGTTAGGGTTAGGGGGCTTTCGGGGTTTATTTAGCTAAGAATTAGCTAAATGTGACAGCAACACAGAAACTACACGTGAGACTAGCATGACATAGCCGTGATCATTAGACCAGGTCACGCTAACAGGAGAGAAGTTAAAAAAATTAAGTGCTAAATCAAATCAGTTGAAGGATTCGGAGTGGTTGACGTTTAGGTCATGTGATCTCAATGTCGTTTGTTTACAGCCTAAAAACAGCTTTTTGCTTCTTACGATTTAATTTAAAACATAAAAGTTCACGTGTGCGGATTAAAAAGATCAAAACCTCCTTACTGAGATTAAGAGATAATCCAAAATCTCAAAATCCCACAAGCTTTTTGACCAGGGAACCAGTGCGATGATGACTTCCTGTTGGACGACAAAAATACATCATCCCCTCACCGCTCTGTACAGTCTGTAAACACACACGGCCGCAGTGCATTGTGGTAAATGCAGTCAGATGTAGATCCATGGATGTAGAGTGCATCAAGCATACGCTCAGATCCGCAGTGCATTGTGGGTACTTTAAAGAGCCTTGCACAGAGGACGAAACATCAGTGAATCATCAATAATCATTGATCAACCAAACTGATCAGCAGCAGTTTAACCCTGGAGGTGCAGGACCTGCTGATAAAGGGTTAACCGTCACACTGGTGACGTCACTGCTGATGTGACGTCACAACGGTTGGACTGATCACATGAAATCGTCTTTATTGATTGTTATTTGAACTTTGTGGATCAGTGTTTCCATGGGAACCACATCTACGATCAGATGACGTCAACTATCAGGGATAAATAGAGATGACGTCAGAGATAAGTTCGGTCAGGCTGTTGATAAAACTTTATTGATACAGAGCAGCGCTCAACTCCGCTCCTCTCGTGTTCTCTCGCGAGATCTGGCAGCCTGGAAGAATCCTGGCTCTCCGTGAATCAGCTGATTACCGGCTCGGTTCGCGTCTCTGTGTCGTCACGGCGGGTTTGGGGTGACGTCACACGGAGCGGGGTTCGATAACGCGGGAATGTGGCGGGTCGGAGGAAGCGGGATTTCGGGGAATAAGAGGAGAGAGCCGGAGCTAGCAGCTAGCTGCCGTTAGCCGTTAGCCCCGGCCGTTACCGGACAGTTAGCGCGCGCTGCACCGGGCGCTGTTACCTTGGTGACGGCCGGTGGTTCCACAGGCTCGTTAGATCCGCTGACGGCTCATGGCGGCGGGAAAAACGGCCCGCTGAAGACGCGGGGCTCCGGTTGACTTTAACGGAACACTCAGCCCCGGTACTTCCGCTGGTATGTCAAAATAAAGGTCCTAAGTAACCTTTCAAAGTAAAACACAAAACGGAAATTGCCTTTTTTTTCAAAGTAAAAACAAACAGATTGAACGATGTGGATATTTTAAAAGATAGAAAAAATATTGTCATTTTTAAAAAGTAAAAATATGGAATACAATCTGATTACACTTGGTGGGTAATCTAATTACCCTTGGCAGTAACAGCTGATTCGTTATTTTTATTTTGTACAAAAACAGAAGCTCCGCCCACTCTGATCAGAAACAGGAAACAAATCAACAACGATCCATACCCTGCCGATCAATTCACTGCTGATCCATACATTGCTGATCAATAAATTTTATGAAAACAGGACGCAAATGGAAAGTGCTGCTGTGATGTCACCAGCAGGAGGCAGTCCATCACGTTAACAGGAAGTAAACTACAAAATAAAAGTAAACACCAACAGTGAGGAGGAAGTTTTTATTGTTGTTCTTTCACAATAAAAGCAGCAGTGATAAAAGGAAGTAGAAGGTTGTGTTTCCTGTTGGACCCCTCAGGTGACCCTGACGGCCCTCAAAGGGCCACCGGCTGCACGATGAGAACCTCTGAACTGAAACATGAGAAACCACAAAGGATTCTGGGAAATGAAGTGTGAAGGTTCCTGTGCTGTGAGGTCACTTCCCTTTTACACAGACCATCAAAATAAAAGCTTCAGTTCTTTAAATATTCACAGACAAAGCAGTGATGACATCATCATGATGACATCACCACACCATGTTTCGATTTTATTCATGATTTTAACATAAAAAAGGGAACTGTCAAAATAAGAGCCCTGCAGGATGGCAGGAAGTGACATCAGCGGCGATACCGGCCCCGCTCCTTATCCCGCTCTCTCTCCCGGTCGCGGTCCCTCGCTCGCTCGCGCTCTCGGCGGGGTCCGCCTCGGTCCCGCTCTCGCTGCCGCTCACGCTCTCGGCGGCTGCTCACTACGGCCTGTGTCCGCCGCAGGAAGTCATCAACACGCATATCGTAGTCGTGCTGCATTATGGGAGAGAGACAGAGGTCAGAGGTCAGAGGTCGAATGACCACGGTGGGGGGTGGAGGTGGGGCGTAGACTCACAGGGCTGGAGGCGAAGGCGCGGTGCTGTGGTGCCCGCTGCTTGTCCCTGAAGCGAGGGGGCGAGCCCCCGTGCGGCGGCAGGGGANCAGGCATATCGTAGTCGTGCCGAATTATGGGAGAGAGACAGAGGTCAGAGGTCAGAGGTCGAATGACCACGGTGGGGGGTGGAGGTGGGGCGTAGACTCACAGGGCAGGAGGAGGAGGCGCGGAGCGGCGTGGCGCACGGTAGGTTGGT